>NC_085857.1:19395609-19448109 GCF_034702125.1 Engraulis encrasicolus
CAAGGGTGCAACAGGTACAATGCGTCCTACACCCTTCAGAGTTCAGCCATACCCCCCAGATAGGCTATGTTAATCTCCCCCACATATCAGCTGCCCCTGGGGCCAGTTTACACGACGTGCATCTTAACGCCACACAAAGATCTGGAGCTGGCGTGTAATGAGCCGTGAAAATACTGTGGGTGCACTGGGTGCAGGGGGTGCGGACGTGTGTGTACGCATGTGTGGGGTTGTGAAGGGAACGTGGCTGCAGTTGAGTGTGTGAGTGTGTGTGTGTGTGTGTGTGGGAGGATGGTGTTGCAAATATGGGTGGGTTGTAGAAGTGCAGTTGAGTGCGGGGGGGGGGGGTGGTTTGATGTTGCAGAAGTATCTGCCATTAGTTGTGATGTGTATATGTGGGTGCGTATATTTACACTTAAGAGTGGGGCTGCAAAATATGTGTGAGGTGCAGACTTGTGTGTGTGCAGTTGACTGTGTAGTGGTGCATGCAGTATGTGGGTGCAGACACAGTATGTACTTTATGTGTGCTGTGGAAGACATGTGTGGAGAAAATACATTACGTCTGTCTGCACATACATAGTATGTGGGCTTCAGAAGTGGGTGCAGTGAGCATGGGGATGCTGCTGTGAGTGTGTGTGGCTGTGTGCAGACTTGTGTGTGGAGTTTGGATAGGGTATGTGAAGACATGTGTAGGGTGTGGACGGGAAGTTACTGAAACTGGAGGTCTACACATCCAAGTGTCTGACCAAAGTAGCACACACAGGCCAGTGACGTGACAAATGTCCACTTCAATCAGGATTTTTTGCTCACTTTCTAAATATCTTTAATGCAATGTTTCCAATTGATGGAGCCTGGTTCAAGTCAAATGCCTCTTTTCCACTGCCGGTTTTCTGGTAGGTCTACAGCTGGCCACTTTTTGCTTTTCGAATAGGCACGACACAGCTCAATCGTACAGCAAAAAGTGGCGGTCGAGTCGCACTGTCGAGCTGTGGGCCTACCAGAAAACTGGCAGTGGAAAAGAGGCAAAAAAAACAATCCTGGTTGAAGTAGACTTTTATTTCACTTCACAGATACATAGCGAAGTGAAGAGCATTAATGGGGCGTGCACGGGAAGCTGATAAGGGGGGACAAATGGGTCAGTTGTCCCTGGCCCTGGGAGAAGGTGGGCCCAGAATTGGGTCCTCATTATATTGTATTGTGAGTGTTATGTGAGGGGGCCCTTTCAGATGACTTTGTCCCGGGCCCAGCCAAAGCTGTCAGCGGCCCTGGGTGGGTGTGCACATACACCATGTAGGCTATGTGCAGATGCAGATGTGCTGTGGCGCGCCATGCACACGACTTACATGACTTGGAAGGGGCAGTTGGGCGTGTGGAGGAACTTGATCTCGCGGATGTTCCGCTGCGGAACCGTGTTGAGCGTGGAGCGACACCAGCAGCGCTCCACCAGACTAATGGGCTTGGCTGCGGAGAGAGAGAGAGAGAGAGAGAGAGAGAGAGGAAAAAGAGTGAGGATAGAGTGATGGAGAAATAAAGAAAGAGAGAGAGAGAAAGCGAGAGAGAGAGGTGGAATGATTGACAGAAGACATATACAGAGAAAGAGAGAGAGAGAGAGAGAGAGAGAGAGGGAGCGTGAGAGAGAGAGAGAGAGGAAGGAAAAAGAGCGAGGAAAGAGAGTGATGGAGAAATAAAGAAAGAGACAGAGAGAGAGATCGAGAGAGAGAGATGTGAAATTATGTAAAGATTGACAGAAGAGATATAGAGAGAAAGAGAGAGAGATGGACAGATATAGATGGTCAGGAGGGAATGATGCACAGATATAAGGAGTGAGAGGAGAGTGAGATGGCGTGATATGGAGATGGAGAGAAGGGGAAAAAAGGGATAACAGATATAGAGAAATAGAGCGAAACAGACATGGGAGATGGAGAGATGAAGAGATTAAAACAGAGAGAGACAGAAATGAATGACGAGAGGGATATAGAACAGGGCATAAAGGGGTGAAAAAAGCATCAGATGGAAGGAGAATATAGGAAGAAAAAAAGAGAGGGAAAAAGATGGGGAGGCAAAAATATAAAATCAGTACTGCAAATCAAAAAATATTTCGTCAGTCATTTTCAAATTTTAATTCATTATCTAATCAGCCTAACTTCAATCGTTTAGCAATAAACAAAACATGGCAAAATGAGGCACCACACACAACATGATACACTTTATACAGGTGATGGATTACATGAATCTGTAAGGATTCGATTTGGGACCATCTGGTTAATTTGGTGGTCTGATAGGCTGACTGGTTTCTCACACCAGGGATAATTAAAAACAGATTAGCCCACCGCTCTCTGGTCACTCTTCTGCTTACACGGGCACTTTCCTCCACCAGCACCACCACCATCTCAAAGTGCTGAAAAGCAACCTTTCTTTTCCTGAAGAACACTAAAGAGCAATCTTTTGCTTCCTGAAGGACACTCTAAAAACAAGGCTGCATCAGAGCTTTTTTTACTATCTCTCCCCTTTTCCTCCCTTTTTCTGTCATGAGTATCCTCTCAAGTTGCAAAAAACACGGACAAGGCGCTTTTTTCCGCACTAATGCTGAAGTTGAAGGACATTCCTTCGTGAGCCTACGTTGTCCTGGTACCAACACACTGATACCTCCATTTACCATTGAACACATAAGAGGTCTTCTCAGTGATGAACTGTGTTGGCCTTATTTGATTTAGATTTTTTCCCCCTTCTTTTCTTTTGTCCTTCATGGCACAGTGATGAACTATATTGACTTTATTTGATAGAGATTTTTTTCCCTCTCTCCTTTCTTTTGTTCTGCATAGCACGGAGATGAAATGCTCCCAGGAACCCCAGGTCCACTGTAGCATACATGGGCCATCTATAACATGTTCTGCTGGTGCGAAACCCGCCCGACCGTTTCAGCTTCACAGCTGCTTAACAGCCTTTTAAGTGAAAATAAGATAATCCTGTCCACAAGAGTCACAGGGAGAAGGTCAGTTCTGCATTTTTTTGGGAGATTGTTAGACATTTTCATCAAGTGCTTAAGGAAGTGCACATCTCGGGAGTAGGAATATAAATCAACTTAGTTTGTTTTTATCACATCATCTGCCCTCACCATTGACATGCTAAATAAAAAGCCCAGGTGATCCGGGGCCTGCCCCGAGTGACTCCGACAGATTATTGGGGAGAGTCTGGCGCGGGCAAAAGTGAGCGTCGCGCCTCCCTTTTGTTTATCCCCACGCAATTAGGGCCTAATTGAAAAGAAAGTGAGCGCCACAAGGTAACGTAAACGGCCCACACATTAAAGGGGACAATGGGGGGACACTTGGCGACTGAAACAACACAAGGCAGCGCTTTTGCATAACACAACACAAACTCTTACTCCGACACCTCATCCCTCCCACAGGCTTAAGGCTTAAGGTTTATGCACATTGCCCTGCTAATAAGTTGTCTTTTCACCACCAAATGTCAAACTTGTGACGAGCTTGCAGAGACATGTCCGACTGATGTTTTTTAGTTTTTATACCTCAAGGTTAGATCTAATAGACATGAGAAATAACTAGATATCAAAGAAAATTGTGGAAAAGTAGCCCATCGTGATCAGAATTTATTTTACATCCTTAAGGCAGACACCAAATTATAACAATTTTATTAAAACAAGCTGAAGATATAAAAGGGGGAACTTTTTTTTTTTTAAATCCACGTTATAGACTGAATTCAGAATCTGTCCCTCGTGCCTTATTACTATAAAGGAATAAAAACACCATATCTAAAAACTCAAAGCAATGACCAAATCACCAAATTTTAGTTACAGACAGCACAATCATATATCTACAAAACACTACAACACCAATATGGACCAACAGATGGAGAGGAAAAAAATCCAAGCCACATCCAAGCGTCCTCCAAGCAACAAAATCAACTCTTTACATCAGGACAAACATAAATACCAAACAGATTTGCTTCAAACCCGTAAGTCCCCCAACAAATGCACAACACAACATGGCATTTGCCTTTTTTTTTGTTTAGTTTGGTTTGTTTTTTGTCGCGTGCGGTTGCTGCAGCTGCCCTGGACGCCCGCCACTACATTAGCATGTTCTAGTAGATTTTACAAAAGAGGACACAGCCAACCAACCAACCAACCAACCAAACTGCTTTCCTCCTTTAACCATAATAATGCACCCCAGAGCTGAGCATTATTTTTGGCATTTAATGGAAAAGGCAGCACAGATGACATCCAGCCTCAAGTCCACTCAGTGGTGACACAGAGCAGACAGCGCAGAGCAGAGCGACAGAGACGGAGAGAGCAGAGAGAGTGTGGAAAGAGAGAGCAGAGCGACAGAGACGGAGAGAGCAGAGAGAGTGTGGAAAGAGAGAGAGAGAGAGAGTGTGGAAAGAGAGAGAGAAACGACATCCACAGGAATCAACCGCCAGCCGCTATTTCCTACCCCATTCACCACCTCAAAAGCATTTTTCCACTTAACAATGAGAGAGAGAGAAAAAAAAACTTTTAAGACTTACCGGTACCACTCGGCGTGTGCAGTGCCACTGTCAACAGGACCATCGCCGCCAAGACTTTGACATCCATCATGAGCGACTCTGCGTGTGTGTACTGTATCTGGTGTAGACAGACAGAGAAAAGTGTACGTCTCTGACTACAAAACTCCCGGGTGTACGTACGGTACGTGTGTGTGTGTGTGTGTGTGTGTGTGTGACGGAGAGACACAACAGAGAGTGTGTGAGAGAGAGAGAGAGAGAGGGTAAAAAAGAGAGGTTGTGGTGCGTAGATTCCAGGGCACACTGAGGTGCGTTGGCCCACGGCAGAGTGTTAAATGTGAGGAGGGCTGGCGGGAGTGACTCCCACTTTCTCAGGAAAAAGGCGGAGGAGGAAAAGGGAGGAGGGGAGGGAATGGGAGAGGGGAAGGAGGGCAGGAGAGGAGGGAGGAAGGGAGGGAGGAGGGGGGACTCTGAGCCACCAGAGCAGCAAGTCTTTCTCACTTTCCCTCACTCACTCTCTTTCTGTCCGTCACTTGCGCTCAGTCTACTTTCTTCTGTGAACTTTCCTTCTTTTCCCTTTTCTTCTTTCCCAATCTCTCTGTCCCCCCACCCTCTCTCTTTCTCTCTCTATCTCTCTGTCTCTCTCTCATTTTCTCTAACTCTTTTCTCCGGTTTTCCCTCTTTCCCCTGCTTAGACCGCTCACTTTCCCTCCTCAAACTTCATCTTCTCTCCAGCTCTCTGTTCAGACTCTCTCTCTTTCTCTCTGTCTCTCTCTCTGTCTCTGTCTCTCTCTCTCTCTCTCTCTCTCTCTCTCTCTCTCTCTCTCTCTCTCTCCTGCACTCCGTCTTTTCCATCTCAAGTGACTCTCTTTCTTCTTTCTCTCTCGAGCTGTCCCTCAGGTCGGTCCCTCGTTTCACTCTCCCTGTAGCCCTCAGCTGTTCCTATGTCATCTCTCTCTCCCTCATCTCTCTCTCTCTCTCCTGCCCATGTCTGTTCTATCCCCCTCCACTACATAAAGCACTCATTCTCTCTCTCTCTCTCTCTCTCTCTCTCTCTCTCTCTCTCTCTCTCTCTCTCTCTCTCTCTCTCTCTCTCTCCTGTCTATGTCTGTTCTATCCCCCACCACTACATAAAGCACTCATGCTCGCTCTCTCTCTCTCTCTCTCTCTCTCTCCTGTCTATGTCTGTTCTATCCCCCACCACTACATAAAGCACTCATGCTCGCTCTCTCTCTCTCTCTCTCTTCTTTCTCTCTTCTCTCTTCTTTCCTGTCCATGTCAGTATACCCCCCACCACCTGACTACCACTACACAAAGCACTCATGCTCTCCCTCTCTCTGTCTTTCTTTCTCTCTCTCTCTCTCTCTCTCTTTCTCCTTCCCCCTCCATCCCCTCCGCCACCACACTAAGCCCTCCCGCTGTTCGCCTCAATATTGTTGCACTCCAGCCAAACGACTTGTTATTGTTTATCCGCTCTGTTGTGGTCTGTTGACTTTCAATTATCTGCCACTGCTTACTATCTTCCTGCTCTCTCCGCACTCCTCCACCACCTCCATCATCCCTCCATCCTTCTATCTCTCTATCCCTTCCCACACACACTCACACATCCCCCCCATTCCCTTTCTCCTTTCTTTTCCCTCCCGGGTTCCCTCCTCTCTTTCTTTCTGTTCTTCGATTTGACGTGGAGCAGATGTATTCCGTCCGTCCGTTCATCCCTTTTTTTTCTCTTTCCGTTTCATTTCACCCTTCCGTCATCCCTTCATCATCTCTTCATCCCTCGTTTGCATTCATTCCGTCTGCCCCATGTTCCAATCTAATTGCCCGTCACCCCACACACAAAGAGCCCTCGCTTGTCACAAAATCGAATGTGCAAGCCATGTTCCCTGCAGAGCGCTCGTTCGTTTGCTGGCAGAGAACAGAGAGGGAGAAGCAAAGGGGAACTGTATTGTACAGCTCATGTACACAGAAAAAGAAAAAGAATCGCTCAGCTGTCTGGAAGCTCTCTTGCACTTTCTTTCTTTCTTTCTTTCTTTCTTTCTTTCTTTCTTTCTTTCTTTCTTTCTTTCTTTCTTTCTTTCTTTCTCTCTCTGTGTTTCTCTCTCTCTGTGTCTCTCTCTCTCTCTCTCTTACTCTCTCTCTGGGTCTCTCTCTCTCTCTCTCTCTCTCTCTCTCTCTCTCTCTCTCTCTCTCTAATGAAATAATCAATATCGTGAACAGGTGAGGGAATGGGGCCAACCAACAGTCCCTTCAGGAGGGGGAGACTTTTTGGTCCTTTTCAGTGCACTTTCCCAAACAGTTATCTGTCCTTCTTTGACACGGGGGACTTTCTTTCTTTCTTTATGTCCATGAGGATGTCCAATTTCATCTGGCACAGGGAGAGAGAGAGAGGGGGACTGCTGAAGTAGAGAGGACCTTTGGAGACATTTAACAGTACGAAGATGTTTGATGTTTTTAGGAGAGGCTATAAATTGATATTTTGTTTTCCCTAGGAGAAGATAGACTGATAGGCAAGACAAACAGATATATTGTGCATTTACAGTACACTCCGTATCGTATATACTGTAAACTGAAAATATATGTTGTGTGTTCATATTGTGCTGAGCTGTGCCAGGCTTTCACATGCAAGAGATGGATGATTGGATGAATGGTAGATAAAATGTAAATAGACGAGAAATGGTTATGAGAAATGTCAAAAAAATACATGCACTTCAATGCGCACAGTTCAAAAGTGAAAACTGCAATAGTCTCTTACATGTAGGCTACACGTACTGTAATGTGTGGTATGCCATACACAAGACATCTACCCTGCTCCTGTAGCCTATTTCACATAAGACATGGATGTCAAGATACTGTAGATGGGTAGCTACCTAGATAGATAGATGAGTGGAGAATGAGAGAGGGAGGGTGAGAGAGAGAGAGAGGGGGGGGGGTGAAGGTAAAGAAAAGCACCACACCGTCAGAGTGGGAGACAAATGGAGGGATAAGATAACAGATAATGAGATGAGTTTGACACTTCTGGAGAGGAGGACAAACACGGCCTGGCACAAAGGAGAGAATTAGAGGGGGCATGAGAAGAGATAAACAGGCGCTGAGGGAGAGAAGAAAAAAAGACATCAGACAGAAGAGACAGAGAGAAAAGAAGAGAGAAACAGTAGGGGGACAATATGTGACCCTAAAAATAGAATAACACACACACACACACATACGGGCACGGGCACGGGCACGCACACACACACACACACACACACACACACACACACACACACACACACACACACACACACACACACACACACACACACACACACACACACACACACACACACACACGCACACACACGCACACAGATACACAGGGACAATATGAGAAAGTTGGCCTAATATATAGTAAATGCTGAAAAAAGCTAAACTTTGCAGTGTCAATTCAATAGGCTACTAACAGGGCCAAAGGAGTGAAATTAATTCTAACAAAATTAAGAAAATATTGTGTACAGTCAGAGTGAAAGTGTAGGCTACTTTAATCTCGTGTATAACATCTATGCATCAGGACTTAACACTAAAGATTGAAGCGTTTGGCCAGACTCCAAATCAAAATAATAAAAAAAAAGCCCACTACAGAATGCCACCTGAAACAAGACATGAGCCCACATTACACAGACACACAGGCAGACAGAGGGACAGACACCCAGGCCCAGGGGGTGACTATAAAACCGTGCCACTCTGCGGGTGCGTTGAGGTTGGGGTAAGCCTTGGCGGTGTCCTTATTTAACAAGCTTTAACACCACACAGCCAGGGTTGTACATGGACCAAATACAAAAAAAAGCATGGCCATTTTTTTTGCCCCTGGATCGGTCTCTAAAAAAATGACGAAAGAATAAAAAAACAGCAGTGGTATCTGAGGACAGTCTAACAATTACCACCCGACACACCAACCCAACAGCACAGGAATTTTCCCAGTGATAATTGAAGTCTATTTAACATCTTCTAGTGTGTATTTGGTCTAAGTGTTGAATTAACACTGCATTTGTATTGTGGAGAGGTTATGAGGTTGATTGGGTACGTCTCTGTGGTATCCATCCTTAAGCTTTTGCTCCACACAACTATGCCACACCGCACAGAGACGCACCAAGGCGCGGCGAGCACCAGCCGATCCGACCGACCCACCATCCAACTGCGCAGGAGAGAAGCACAGGGCTCTTTAGCAGCCAATAAAGCCCCCCGAAAGGCCTGATCCCTCATCTTTTAAACGCCAAAATCACAAACAGCAGGGCAATTTAGCCAAAGGTGTTAAAGCTTACGAGTGGCTGCCTGTGTATAATCGGCGTCCTGAGGACAGGGTTGCCAGATGAGGCTGAATATTTCCAGCCCAAAAAATGCTGAAAATCCGCCTGGAAGCGCTAAATCCCGCCCAATTCTATTGATTTATATGGTCAAAAAAAATTCATATGTATTAACTTTAATTTATTTTGGTAAGAGATGGGGTGTGTGTGGTGGGGAAGAGCTGCAGTGTGTGTGAATATTTGTAATGTGTGTGTTATGTATGTTTCTCTGAGGACCCTCTCGAAAACGAGATTTTTATCTCAAGAGGCTATCCTCCAATAAAGAAATTTGAATTTGAAATATGGAAAAAAAGTTTTTTTTCCCCTCCAAAATCCATTTTTACCTGCAGACGGCCATCCTAAGCAGCCCAACTGGGCAGGAAACAACACAATCTGGCAACACTGCTTGAGGAGTTTATATACATCAGCAGAGAAGGAGGAGGAGAGGCGGTGCATGTGGAATTTTGTTTTAAAAGTTATTGTGAAAAGTAAAAAAGGAGGGGATGAGGGCTTATAAATGTGGTTCAATCGCCTGACTGGGTTTAACATGAGAGAAAACAAACGTTTGTGAAACACATACGTGTGAAGTACTTTGCATTTTATTGTCTTGAGCTTTTTTATTGAGTTTTTTTTTTTAGCTCTCTTAAGATTCATCATTACATGTGTTTCGGCTTGCCCGCTCACAGGAATCCTGTTCATGATTTCACAGTCTCCATAAACTTTGAGAAGTTGTATTCGATTTGAAGACAAATTTACATTCTGTTATTCTCAACTGTGCTGCTGCTTTTTCTCTCTCTCTCATTATTCCTTCATTGTTTTATTTACAGGCTACCCCTATTCCACACGTTTGGTCAACAGGTTTTGGTGTCCCTTCGTGTCCTGGAAAAGAACTTCTTCAACCTCCCTCTTTCTTTCTTTCTTTCTTTCTTTCTTTCTTTCTTTCTTTCTTTCGTTCTTTCTTTCTTTCTTTCTTTCTTTCCTTCTTTTTTTTCTTTATCTCTGTCTCTGCCCCCCCTGCCCTCTGTGTGTGTGTGTGTGTGTGTGTGTGTGTGTGTGTGTGTGTGTGTGTGTGTCTCTCTCTCTCTCTCTCTCTTTCTCTCTCCTCCACACACACCTACAGCCATCAGTTTTTGCAGTCCCCCCCCATTCCACACATGTTTGGTCAACAGGTTTCTGTGGTTGTGTCCCTTGTATACGGTCTGGAATAGGACTTAACACTGTCCGTTTCCGACCTCAGTGTGTCCATGTTGTAAATCTGGCATTGGGTCGTCCTTCCCAGGACCCCAGACCCTCTCCTTAAGGGCTTAGGAGGAGAAATAAGAGGAGGAAAGAGGGAGAAGGAGGGAGGAGGAGGAGGGAGGAGGAGGAGGAGGAGGAGGAGTGACAGGAGTGATGGAGTGGACTTGTTGCTGAAAGTCCTTTTCTGCAGTCCTCTTGACCTGGGTGACAAAGCTGCCACTCTTGTGCGCTCGCACACGCGCACACTCACGCACGCACGCACACCTCTCTCACTCACAAACACATACACACACATGCGTGCGCACATGCACACGCGCGTGCGCGCGCACACACACACACACACACACACACACACTCACACACACACACACACACACACACGCACACACGCACGCACACACACACACACACGCACACGCAGGCGCGACACACATACAGACTACAGGGGCCATATAGGGGCAGCTTTTCTTGTCACGGTATAAGGTTTCAAGCCAGACCTTACCGCGCACTCTTTGTTCTCTCATTTTTTTTTGCCAGGAATCAGGCCTGTGCCTATGAACTGAGCTATGTAGCCTAAGCCTAATTGGTCCCTTTCATCCCCCCTATGGTTTTGCCACAAAGCCACACAGACACATTTTTTGTGACGCTGAACAGGATTCGGTCCCAACTGTAAAGCAAAATAAACAGAAATGAAAAAAAAAACATGCTGCTCCGGGTTTAAGGAACCGCAGACATGTGAAGACACTGAAAACGTTGTGCATTTGAAAAATATTTGAAATTAAATGTGGCAAATCCAAAGCATCAAGTAATTTTTCGTTTTTATTTACTTTTTTCCAGATCTGTCAGAAATGACTAAATAAATTCAGTGCACTTGCAGATCACAGTGGTCCCCTGACAAAGAAAATCTGCCCAAGTGACATTATTTTATGAGTGTGTAGACTAATCAAGTTATAGCAAAACTATACAACCATTTCTTTCTGGCTTTCAAAATCCCCCGAGCATCAAACTGGACTCGCATCACAGCAGTAAGAATTTTGATCACAAGCAGACAAGAGCTGAAGAAGAATAGAATTCACTTGTACTGCAGACAGTTGGTTTTGTCAGAGGCTTAAACAAACAATAACAGGAAAAACAAACACAAGAAGAAGAAGAAAGAAAGAAGAAAGAGAAAGGGGGGGGGGGGGGGGGAGAGAGAAAAAGTTTGTTCAGCACCCCTCCTGCCGGGGTCAGGCAGGCCAAAGGTTCCCGTCATCGTTACAGGCTGAAAACTGAGCCAACGATTTCTCCAGCCGCTCTCTAGCTCTCTAACGGGGAGGAAGGGGACCCCTGCACTCTACTGCTGCTGCCCCTGTGTGTCCATCAAGGCTGGATTGGTCATAGGACATACAGGGCATTTGCCTGGTGGACTGTTGATGGATTTGGCTTGTTTGTCCCCTCAATGGGGCACCTAAGTCACGCCCTCTACTTCCTGGTTCATGGGGCAGAGGGAGTCAAAAAATGATTACTGGGCTTGAAAATGAGTGATTTTTGGATTTGTGGTGCATAGGTGGAGGTCCAAGGTTTGGATTGGTGCCAAAAAAAACACTCATTTTCAAGCCCAGTAATTATTTTTTGACTTTCCCTGCCCCATGAACCAGGAAGTAGAGGGCGTGACTTAGGTGCCCCATGCAGTGGCATCAGTCCTCATGCCACTACAACTCACCTCTCTGAGTCAAATTTAAAGATCAATTTTGGTTGTTGCGGTCAAAACAGCTCTGTTGTCACAGGCTTTGTTGTTGGTCTCTCAATGCCTGGCCTGGCGGACCGGTCTTGACTGAAAATGCCCGGTCTGATTTTTCTTCCCAGGCCAGTATCCATACACTGCTGTCCTATCCGTCACGTCAGCCATGACCCCCATCAAACGCAGCAGCACGACTGGTTTCCCACTTAACCACACGACACCGTGCTCAGGAGACACCCACACTAATTGGGGAGCAGAGGCATTCGGGACACTAAGAGTTCTACTGGCAGTACGGTGAATTGTTTTGGTTTTTAATATTCATTGGGCTCTGTCTTAATCTTTTATTGGGACGGAACAACGAAGATACAGATGGGAAATTAGGGAGAGAGAGAGAGAGAGAGAGAGAGAGAGAGAGAGAGAGAGAGAGAGAGAGAGAGAGAGAGAGAGAGAGAGAGAGAGAGACGGGGACGTGACCTAGGCCCGGACGGACTCGAACTTTGGTTCCCCTTGGGCATGCAAGCCCATTCATGGATGGGCGCCTGGTGTGCGTAGTGCTGCAACACCCCACATCAATTCCTTTCAGTAACATTTTAATTCTTTTATTAAGGGATGGCCCATCTCTTTTTCGAGGGGGTCCCATGTAACTGTGAGATAAGAGTTATTTTTCTTTCCTTCAGAGTTTTAAAGCCTGTCAAAATCATAAATATGCAAATCAATGGTTTTTGATCAGTTAATATCTCACAATGGTAAAAGTTAAGCAGAGAATGGTTATTCCTTTCAGTAAATGTGAGTTATTTAGTGACTTTTTACCCCTTTTATTTCAGTCGTCCCATCTGTCTACATTAGTGTTTCTCAACGGGGGCACTACAGCCCCCCAGGGGACATTGAGAAGGAGAGAGCTGTAGTTCCCATTGGGTTGCATTACTCCATTTTATTTTTCAATACTAAGGGGGGCATTGGTGGGCTTATGATGAGGTCAAGGGAACGTTGGGAGGCTTGTGATGAGGCTAAGGGGGCGTTAGTTGAAAAAAGGTTGAGAACCACTGGTCTGCATCCTGTATTTGCCTATCAATGGTCTCTCTGTGTGTGTGTCCAGTTAACATCATACAGTGCCTTATTTCATTTTAATTATCATGTCAGCGTATAAGGGAATGCGAATCGCCAGGCACATGTCAAGGCTGGAATGTTTCCCTGTGTCTGTTTCCGTGAGTAAAGCCTACACAGTCATTTCCATAATATTTTAATTGAAAAAGCACTCTATACCTTTTTCTTCTCCTCTTCCTCTGGAAAATAATTCTTCTTTTCTGTTTTTCTCTTGCCCGAGGTGCTGACAGACTGGTTGTTTTGGCATGTAACCATGACCTATGCAGACAGGAGCAGAATTATTTATTCAGAACTCCTTAAACGAGAATTATTTATGTTTGTATGTCGCGAATAACATGAAAGACCACTATATCATCGTTATGAGCGGTCTGCCCACCCGCTCCTGCTCTTTGGCAAACCATTAGCGCAAAAAACTAAAACCCACAAATGGACTTGGAACAATAAACATGCTTAAAGTGGGCACACACCCAAACACACACACACGGACGCACGCACGCGCACACACACATGCACGCACACACGTATGCACGCACACACGTAGACACACACACACGTAGACACACACACACACACACACACACACACACACACACACACACACACACACACACACACACACACACACACACACACACACACACACACAGAGCCAGCACGTGAAGTGAAGTGGAGCCTGGTAATCATGGGGTAGCACCACTCTGTTCCAATTATACACTCATCCATATGCATTATACTACAGCCAGCAGGTGGGTTCTAGCACTCAACCACACATACACACACACACACACGCACGTACACACACACACACGCGCTTGCGCATGCACGCAGCCACATACACGCGCGCGCGCATGCACGCAGCCACACACACACGCACGCGCACGGACACACACACGCACACACACACACACTCAAGGTGAAAGATGGGGGGGGGTTCACACACACACACACACACACATATTCACTTGCACACATACACGTGCACATGCACACACACACACACACACACACACTATACAAAATGATCTAGAAAAAACATTAGCTTACGATGCGCTTATCTTTTTGCTTTCAGAGACGAGGAGGGAGAGAGAGAGAAAGAGAGAGAGAGAGAGAGAGAAAGAGAGAGAGAGAGAAAGAGAGAGAGAAGGCCTACATTGGTGGTTGTTTATTTCTGTTGTGTGTGTGTTTGGGGGTGTCTTTCAAAGCACTGCACAAGTCTCTGGTTGATTGTGTTAACGCTGTGCCTTTGTGTCTGTGGCGGGACCGCCGCAGACCGTTTTATTGTAGGGGGGTGGGGGTGGAGTGGGGTGAGCTGGCCAGACCAACGAGGACTGCCAACGAGCGATTTCCATCCAGGGGGATGAAAGACTTCCCTCTGCAGGTCCCCGATGCTTTTGAACAAATAAAGAGTACAATCGCTCTGTACTACGGGGGGGACAAGGCGAGCGGAGCGATGCAGGACGCCACAAAAGCAAACACCTCGCCTATAGCCTTCCACTCCCACACACTCCCCTCCCCGTCGAAAACCGCTGCTTTTAGAAATCGACGTGAGGACAGAGCGATGTGGGGATGTGGGGAGTGACTCAGATCGGACATACAGCCACTCGTGCAGAGCTGGGGAAATAAAATAAACAAACTACCATATGTCACTACCCCCCCACCCCCAAACACACACACACACACACCCCGTTTCCCCTCAGGGACTGACTGACTGTATGAGGGGGGACCCAAAAAAAGGATTTCTCTGTTTATCTATGTGAAGGAGTTGCTCAAATCATTCGATCTCTCTAAATATATGGGCAAAGGAATGAAAATATTGAGTCGATTCCAGTGCTTAACGTATTAAATCAACATCCCCCACATGTGCCTGCCTGCTTGTCGGCCTCCAGCTGCGCCTTTTAAAACTTTGGAAGGGACTGTTTTCAGAAGAAGAAAAAAACTGACGACTTTTTTTTATCAAAGGGGAAATTGCCGCAGTTTAGGTCTCCCTCAGCGCTCCCCAGTTATTTTTATTGGTGTGAAGGTTATCAGTTTAACAGAAAGGGGTCTCTGGGATGCAGACACGGGGCTATGTGGGACACACACACACACACCCCTGCAGTGAAATGCAAGGCAGGGACCCTGTACAGCACTCAAGGGTCCCAGCAGTTGACTTAAAGGAGAACTCCAGCCAATTTCAATATACAGTTGTATTGCACACACTGCCTAATAAAACAGTGCAAGGATTTAGTTCGTCAGTGAAGGGGGTAAAATAATTAGCGATAATCCTTGTCCCTTAAAGGGGAGTTCCAGCCAATTTTAACATGGAGTTGTATTGCTCACGTTACCATTGACTGCTCAGTGCCCAAGGACGCGGCAATATTTATATATTTTTTTTTTGCAGCCCTTTCCTACATCATGACTGGATAATCTGCCCTTCAATGGCAAATTGCAGGGACTATATCAACATTGAAACTGAGAAAAGTCTTGGTAGTAGGTTGGATGTTGTAGTCACTGCAAATTTGACATAGCAATATATCTCTAAAACGGAACACATTTGGACCATAAGACTTTGTCATAAGATAAAGGAGGCATAAAGAAGACCATTTTCAGTCTAAACTCAATTTTGACCAAAATAAGTAGTCACTGCACGTTGAATTTGTAGGGCAGTTTTGGGGCATGGGTTTGTTTACATATTGTTCGAAATGTCGAAACTGCTCCAAATACCATCACAAACGTCACTGATGCATTGTAAGGTCTACTGATGTTTTGTTTTATTGTGACTCTAATCTTTGGTAAAGGTCCATGCGCTTGGGGCCCCACCAGTCGATGTAGCCTCGTAATGTACATCGTTACGCCCGTGGAACGATGTCATAGTCATTGAAAAGGCTTAACTACCATAGTACGACACTACTAAAGCATTACCCTTAGAATACATTACGACTTTTGGTCATTGCCATTCTGGTGACAACATATTTATAACATGCAGGGACCATGTCTCCCTGTTTCACCCCTTCATTCATTAAGTTAAGCGCTATGCCAAACACTGAAAGTCCTCTGTGAGACCCCTATATGTCTTCATTAAGCCACCAGCGATTGTGTGTGTTTTAAGGAGGCATAATGGTCTCCAACTCCGGGGGTGTTAATAACCCAGTCTCTTGACTCCACGAAACACGTATACGTGACCATCCGAAATCCCCCCCCCTCCCCCATTTGTTTTCACCAAGGCTAAAAACCTCCCATATTAAAGGGCATTATGTGGTAGTATAGCCTGCTTGATTACGCATTCTCGTCGAGTTCCCGGCCTGTTTCAATGGAAAAGAAAAAGACATGGTCGACGACGACGACCAAATAAAGTTTACTCTCCCCCATTCCTTTGTGTGTTCCCTCCCTGCCTGTAGCTGGCTGCAACCCCAAAATGGATCGGTCCAATGGACGCCTCCATGTCCGAACAAAAGGCCAATGCAGCCCTATGCCTTTTCCCCCAGACGTTCGCCAACAACTATATTCAGGACTGGCTGCCAATGCAGCTGGGGTGTTTGTCGAGAGCATAGTTTGAACCGAGAGTTGTCACTATGGTCCCCCCACCCCCCTCCCTTCCAAACCCTCACCTCCCACCCCCTGAAACCCCAGTTGCACCACCATGGTTTGGGTGGTTGGGTAGCAAAGTGGTTGTTTGGTGCTATAGGGTAGGGTAAAGGTTTTGTGGAGGTGAAGGCCGTTGACAGCTTTGGCTGGGACCAGAACAAAGTCATCTCGAAGGCCCCCGCAACACGCGCACGCACACACACACACACACACACACACACACACACACACACACACACACACACACACACACACACACACACACACACTATTTAATGGGACTCCATTCCTTTCTCTGGGCCAGGGACAACTGACCCCTCCCCCCCCCTGTCAGCTTCCCTGATGGTGTGGTGCTGTGGAGAGTGAAGGGGGTCTCACTTTACTCCAGTGTTTCTCAAAGTGGGGCGTAAGCCCCCCTGGGGGGGCGCAGAAGCATCTCAGGGGGGGTGTGTAACATCTGATTTTGTTTTTTCCCAAAGGAAATGATTTCCTGTCTCGTCAATAAGTTTAAAGCCCTCACCATCATTATATTATTAATTGTCATGAATTTGAATAGCATAGGAAATGAACACACATCTACATTCGACTGCAGTCCCTCTTTGCTTAATATCACCAGTCACCTTTCCTTTGATTCTGCGCACCGATTGCAAAATCAGTCTGCGTGAATAGGCTACCGCTGTTGCTTGGGGGGGGGCTTGGAAACATTCAGACCCTCTGAAGGGGGGAATGATGGAAAAAGTTTGAGAACCACTGCTTTACTCCATCAGGCTCACTACAGGACGAGGGCCTCTTGGACGGGGGGATAGTCTGTCTCACACCACTGGCCCTCTCTGTGCCAGGCCATGGTGGCGACTGAGGGGATCTGAAGGCAGGGGCGCCAACAAGGAGGGGGACAAAGGGGTCAGCTGTCCCAAGCTCAGAGAGAGGCTGGTGCCCAGAATTGGGTTCTCATTACATTGTAGGCATTGGTTGGGGGGGAGGGCTTTCAGAGAACTATGTCTGGGGCCCGACCAAAGCTGTAAACGTCCCTGTCTGAAGGGGCCAAAGCATGGGGAGGGTGGATGGGTGGTGCGGGAGTGCATGGTTGGGCGCAGGAGAGCTGGTGAGACACGGTGGAGGGGGCTCTGTGGAAGGACATGGAGGAGAGTGTGGGAGAAGAGCATGGTTGGCACTAGTGAGATGAGGTGAGACATGGTGGAGTGTTAGGGGTATTGAGGGGGAGCGGAGGGGGAGCAGAGTAGCAGGAGGATGATGATGGGTTCTGGGGGTGGCGGGGGGGTAGTGGTGGAGCAGGAGAGCAGGGTGGACAAGTGAGGGTGTCTGGAGGGGCAGCAGGCCATGGTGGTGGACGAGGGGTATGTGAAGAGGGAGAGGACATGCACAGAGAGGAGTGGGAGACCATGGGGCAGTCAGAGTCCATGGTTGGCGAAACGTGGAGAAACGTGTTGATGGTAGGATGAGGGGCTCTGGGGGAATGGTGGCGGAGTGGGAGGCCAGGGTGGCTGGCTGGGGGGGTGGGGGTTTTAGGGAGTATGCGGAGAGGGAGAAGGATTGCCGAAAGAGGGCTTCTGGGGGAACAGAGTAGGAGAGTAGGAGAGCATTGTTTGTGGTGGAGAGGCTTTGAGACAAGGCGATGGGTTCTGGGCGGGGGGATGGTGGTGGGGGGGGTGGGTGCAGGGTGTCAGAGCTGTGTGGGCGGTCGGGCCGGGCGGCTTGGGTTGGGGCGCAGCGTCGTTGGCCATCTTTGATGCCGTGCCAGGCGAGGAAGAAGAGGGCCTCCTGGGCCGGCCGGGCACGTTTGTCTGGCCTCCTCTTAGGGGGCAATCGCATGGGATTTACCCCAGGCAGGGACGGGCCCAGGCCCAGGCCCAGGCAGGGAGGCAGGGCGAGGGGAACCAGAGGGGGGGCAGAGCGGAGCAGCACAGCGAACAGGCCGAGACGAGGGCTGACCTCGATGTGTGAGGGAGCGAGAGAGCGATGGAGGAGGTGGGGTTGTTCTGTCGAAATGGGCTGCATCGCTGCCTGTGAACATAGCCTTCTACCCAGGGCCGCTGACAGCTTTGGCTGGGCCCAGGACAAAGACATCTGAAAGGGCCCCTCACCCAATACATTCAATGTAATGAGGACCCAATTATGGGCCCCCTATTTCCCAGGGCCCGGGACAACGGACCCCTTTGCCCCCCCTTGTCGGCATCCCTGCCTCTACCCGTAACAATGACCCGGGAGTGGTTTGTAGCTCTGTTCGATGGGTTGGCCATATCAACAAGAGAGGGGGAGGGAGGAAGAGATGGCAGTGGTGGTGTTGGAGGAGGAGGAGATGGGCGTTGGTCGACATGTATCTGACTGAATGGCGAGGAACAATGGTGGCGTGCTTGAGGGGGTAGGAGTAGCGGAGGGGGTGGTCGCGGTGGAGTGGGGTGGGCGAAACCTCCTCCATAAGCGAAACCCCCTCCACCATGACATAACCTCCATAACGCCTCTCTCGCCCAAAAACAACAAATCCCAGATCTACGACACTGCTTTTTAAAAAATATATATATTTCACCCATCCAACCTTTCGGGAGTTGCAAGCTGAGGTGTTTTTCATTTGAATTGACAGGTTTGATTTTACTCTAATTATTCTGTCAGTGGGACAGTTGTGAGCCAAGAATTGTCCTGGAGATTAGAAAAAAAATCTCTAAAATCTAAATAATTGCGGTTCCACACATTTGGCTCTCCTTGATGAGAGATTCATCCAAAGTAAACAGTGGAGGACATGGTTTGTTTATTTATGGTTTATTTTGGGGGGATTTTTCGTGGTGGCTTGCCAAATGAATGGGCCCATGAGGTTAGCACCTGTAGCTACTCTTTAAAACACAGCCAACCCAATGCGCTTACTATGCTTGTGCAGTGTGCACTGTTCAGTGTTGCCAGATTGGGCTGGTTCCCGCCCAATTGGGCTGCTTATTATGGCCGTGTGCAGGAAAAAATGGCATTTATCAGGAAAACCCGCCCAATTTTTGCAATAGAAATCAATACAATTGGGCGGGATTTTGTGCTCCTAGGCGGGTTTTGAGCATTTTTTTGGGCTGGAAATCATCAGCCTCATCTGGCAACCCTGGCACTGTTCACTTGTGTGGTGTGGAGAGTGGAGTGCTGTGTCACAATGACAATGAGAGTTGGAGTTTCCCAGTGGGCTTTCACTGGAGCTTCCCAATGGGCTTTTACTATGCATGCGCCTGAGAGTCTTCCACGTCTGTGCAGACGTCTTAGCATGCTAATTTGACTTTGGACGGTACGTTTTGGGCAGTTGTAAGTACTCTAAAACACAGCCATGCAGTGTACTCACTCTGCATGTGCCTGTGAGACTTCCACCAAAAGTTTGACTTGCGATTTTTTTAATTTCGAGGCACTTTGAGGGCAGACAATGTGTGAGTGTGTGAGGTCCGTGGGTCCAAAAAATGTGAAAGTGCGGTAAGGTCACAGCTCAGGAAAGGTCTGTTATATTTCACTGCGTAAGGCACACAGACACACGAGGCTGAAACTGGACTCTGGTAATTTCCCCCTCATTTAGTTCCCGGTTGGAGAAGGAAGATGTCCAAACTTACTTATGTCCAGTGGTGGACAAAGTAAAAGTTAAAAAAAAGAAACACAGTTTCTTTCCAACACAGGTAACTTATCTGAGTAAAAAGTAGACAAATGTACTTGTCTTACAATAAGCTGATTCTGCACAGGTTGGGTTGAGTTTGTGGTGGGCCCTTGTTTTTATTGTTTTTAAGGTTTTTATTGTTTTTCAGAAATAACAAAGTCTATCTCAATAGGTAGGTAAAAGGGAGTAAACGGTGTAACAGCTATGTAATATCATGTGCTACTGCTGTAATTACACCACAAAAGTACTTTTTACTTTTACTTTGTCCAAACTTGCTTATGTCCCTCCGGTGCGCCAACGAGAAGCAGCAAGTCTAGCAGCTCCGTTTTTTTTTATTCTTTTATTCTTCTGAACTTTTTTGTAACTTTTCTTATCACCTGCAAGATATCTATGAATTATATCCTGTGGATATATAGATCAGTTTGGAGTGGCAGTATGTGTGTATTGTATGTTTAACATGCTGTGCAACAATGTCTATGATGTCTTGTGTATTGTGTACTGTGGATCTATCTATTCTGCTTAACACCTTAATATCCACCAGGATCTTTACATCTTACTTTCCTCTACTCCAGTGCTTCCCAACCTTTTTCTTCAGGGACCCATATTTTTACCATTGTAAGCTTTGGTGACCCAATCGCACGAGCGGGAGTCACATGATACTCTGTTTCCTGCGAAAACTTAGTTATTGCTTTATTCCTCAATTTGTCTTCAGTCAAATATAGAATAACTGTTTAATGTATCACTTACATTTTGTTGCTTCTATGCATATATTGGTTTAAATGCTTTGTCATTTATTCAACATGGGCTATATATGGTATTAAAATTGAGCCCCTTAAAATCAAGAGGGCTTCGCGACCCACTGTGGATCTTTGGCGACCCATAGGTTGGGTCCCGACCCATAGGTTGGGAACCTCTACTCTACTCTCTCCGTCATTGTCCAGCTCATGGGATAAGACAGTGCGGTGCCGTCTCGTGTCACAGAAGAGAGAGGGGCAAGCCTCTCTGGATTTTAGGGGGTCATGACCCCTACCCTTTCAGAACATTGCCCATGTCCATCCCCTCATCTCAACAACCTCCATCCAGCCTGTTTAACCACTCACACCAAAACCACGACCTCTCTTTAGAATACATACATCTTTAGCTACTCACCAAAGCATGACCTCTCCCTAGAGAACATGTCCCTCCCAAACATCAACCCTCTTTAGCTACTCACCAAACCATGACCTCTCCTTAGAGTCAGTGATTCACAAAGTTTGGTCCGGGGACCACTAGTGGTCCGCGACAGAGCTCAGGTGGTCCGCGAGGGGATTTTTACTTTTCCAGCAGAAGGCTATAATTGTAACATTATTACAAAGCCTAACATGTCTGAAGTCATATATTCAACACAATAAGACAGGCTTGTAAATGTGACTAAAAAGTAAATAATCGCATTACAATTAGCAGTGTTAAATAGTACCCGTCAACTGTCAATTCAGTTGACAGGTGGTCCCTAAACATTTCGGGGGGGACAAAGTGGTCCCCCGTCTGAAAAAGTTTGAGAATCACTGCCTTAGAGATTGCACTCCCCACCCATGCCCCCCTCCCCAACCTCCATATTTTTACCTACTAGTCAAAAGCAGACTTCAACTGACCTCTCGTACTCGTTTCCATTCGGGAGCATACCGATGTTCCCCGGGTCCTTTGTTCCCCTGTCTTTGTTAGGGACCGGGGAACTTAGGACCCTTTTTCTAAAAAAGGGTTCTATGTTCCCCGCATTGTATGTTTCCGAGTTTTCAAATTGTGCCCTTCCCAAAACCATCCCTAAACCTAACCTGTCAGTAATGCAATGTTTCTGAGTTTTAAATTTGTGCCCTGACCAAAACTATTCCTAAACCTAACCTGTCAAAGGTGCAACAACAACCTGCGCTTTGCCATGCGGCAGCAGTCTACTTTGAAGCAGCGGGGAACATAGAGCCCTTTTTTGAAAAAAGGGTCCTAAGTTTCCCGGTTGCGGGGAACATAGGACCCGGGGAACATAGGGATGACCACCTCCATTCATCCCCTTATCCCCCCAACCTGCAGCTTGTTTAGCCACTCACCAAACCAGGACTTCTCCTTAGACGACTACATCTTAAACCACTCACCAAGCCACGACCTCATCTTTAGAAGACATAAAACGAGTCCATTCCCCCTCCCTCTGTTCTCCTTTCCCTCCACTCCTCAAACTCAACCCTGTTCAGCTGCTCACCAAAACCAGACTTCTCCGGCCCCTGGTCATTAGGTGGACATTCATTCTCCCTACAGAAAAACAAACTCCCATACTCTATCCCCTCCCCACTCTGCTTAGCTACTGACCAAACGGCGACCTCTCTTTAGAAGAAATTCACCGCATCCATCCCCTTTCCCTCCATTTCCCAATCCAGACCCTGTTTATCTACTCACCAAACGGTGACCTTTCCTTTGAGAACTCATTTCCTCGTCCATCTCCACCCTGTTATGCAACTCAACAAGCCATAACCTTTTCTTAGACCACATACTGCCCCATCTATGGCCTATCCCAATCTTCAGCCTGTGTAGCTACTTACAGATCTCTCTCCTTAGAGAACATATTCCTCATCCCAAACGTCCACCCTGTTAAGCTACTCCCCAACTTCCACGCTATTTCGCTACTCACCAAACCATGACATCTCCTTAGCGATTGCACTTCCCATCCATGCCCTCCCCGACCTCAGTACTTGTTAGCTACTAGTCAAAAGCAGGCTCTAACTGATGTCTCGTACGCCCATCAATCCCGTCCGCAGCATCCACCCTGCTACTCGCCCTACCTAGCTGTTCCACCCTCTCCAGACATTGACCTCCCCTTGGAGAACATCCTCCAAGCTCAATTACTCATCAAAATCAGACTTCACTGACCCTAGTCATTCATGCCTTCCTTAGCCCACATAGCCTACACATCCACCTTCCTTCTTTTCTCCTTCCCTCATTTTCCCTCCTTTTATTTTTTCTCTTTACACCCTTCCCCATCTCCCTCCTTCCCCTGCTCCTCTGTTCTTCTCGCATTCTCCTCCTCTTCTTTCTTCCTTTCGACACCCTTCCATGTCCTTCCACTACCCATTCCTCTGACATCCTCTTCCACTCTTTTCCTCTCGTCCTGTGAGGCTACTCTATGGGATGTGGCAGTGGAGGTTTTTTTCCGTCAAAACCTCTGGTGTGGTCCTGTTTCCCTTCCCAGCTTTACTCCTGTACTGTCTGTACTACTATAAGTACGTTTACAGGTGTGTGTGTTGATGAGTAATATGTTGGATCTGTGCCATGTGTATTATGTGTATACTGCTGGACACCTTAACTTGCCTCTGGGATTGATAATGTTTCTCTACTGTACATGACACTCTTGTACTCGTTATGGTGTAGTTGTAGCATATGGTGTAGCTCTGGTGTGGCCCTAGCCACTATTCCCATCACCCCAAATTCCACTGCCATCGCCCAGCCCTCATTTGCATGATGCTGGCCTTGGCCTTAGCTCAAATGGCCAAAGCAATGTAATGTATTGTTATGCTGGGAACCAGGGTTCGATTTTGGCCTGAGGGCTTTTTTTCTGGGGGTGGGGGGGTGTTACAAATAAAAGGTTCACCATCTCAACCACCCCCTTCCCATCCAGCCCTCATTTGAGCTAAAAGTCTTGAAGCTCGCTCTCAATCACACGGTGTAGCCATGGCGGAGGCTTTTTTATCAAAAGCTGTGCTGTGGTCCTTTTCCCCAACCCCATCCCCACCCCTATCCCATGCCAGCCCCTCCCATCACCCACCTTTCCCCTTCCCTCGCCCAGCCCTCATTTGGGACAAAAATCATGATCATGATCTTATATCATAGCAGTGGCGGAGGCTTTTCATCAAAAGCTCTGGTGTGGTCCTATTTCCCCTCCCCATACCCATCTCCACCCCCATACACAGGGGCAGTAGCAGCAAATTCTGGGCCCTATCCACAACCAGCTCCAATGAGCCCCCTTCCACCCATACGGTATGGCCACATATCTGACTCAGTGGGGGGCCCTCAAATACATGGAACAATGGGCGTAATTTTAGGGGGGGATGGTGGGGACATGTCCATACCACTTTTCAGATAAACCTAGCTTGTTCCCACCACTGTTTCACAAATATAAAGCAAAAACAGCATAACCGGACAATTTGCCATTAAAATGTCCCCACCACTTTTCGAGCCAAACCTACACCTTTGCACTTACACCCCTATTGCAACGCCCCTGCTCATCCCTTTCCCCCATCCACATCCCTTCCCCTCCCCTCACCCACTACCACCCATTTGGGTAAAAAGCATGAGGCTATTGCACAAGAGGGGCTGCAGAGAGAGAGAGTTGCAGAGTAGATTTTCCTGAACATTAAAGACGGCGAGGCACGGCGAGGCGAGGCGGCGATATGATCTCGATAGGAACAGCGGGGCTGCGCAGTGAGCCGCTCAGCTCTGCCAAATGGACTACAGATTGGAAACAGACGACGGCAGCCCAGCTCATCTCATCAGCACATTGACTCACTCATTCCCTCGCTCGCTCACTCACTCGTCGACCGCTGTCCTGTCGATATGAGCTACACAGTAAAATTTGCAATGTTAATTTAACACTATTCGGAGCATGTACTGTGTATGATGCAATTGGACATCAAGTGAGATCAACTCTTTTGGATTTGTAATTGACGCTTAAAAAGTGTAAACTGATGTTATTCGGGAGCGTATGATTTTGCTGTGCTTTGTTCAACACTCAAACCGTTAAATTTGAACAACATGAAATGGAATCATGTTCAGAATGCGTTGAATTATCAGTTCAAAATGTACTCTGTGTGACCATCCTTGACTTGACTTGACTTGACTATCAAGTTGGGCTACATACAGCACGAGTCCTGCATCAGGGGTTAGGTTAGGGCAGTGTTTCCCAGAGATCCTCAGGTGTGCCGTGGAAAATTCTTGTTTTTTTGTGTTGTTTTTTTTTTTTTTTGAAAACACAATTTCTGATCACATGATAATAATAATATGACCGTAATATTTCGCTCAAACCAACTTGAAAACATGATTTCTATATTGAGTTCAATGGAGCACTGTCAGAACTGTCAGAGTTCTGTCCAACCTCGTCCATTCGCTGCGTTGTGATTGGTCAAACAGCATTTTAGGGCGGGCCTTAGCCAAAGGTGAATTCAAGACACTTTGATAAGAATAAGCGCATACGACTTTGTTGCGAGCGTCGACGTTGCGCAAGGCACGTCAGCGAGAACTTGTTGTCACGATGTGGGTGTTATTAAATACAGCGCATTTGCAGTCGGCCACAAATATGAACGAGACGATGAGCTCGCACTGGTTTGCTCTACTACCACACCACGTGTGAGGAGTGGGGGGACAGCAGGGGCGGAGTGGCCCACCTTTTCCCACCGGGAGAATTTTCCCCTTGGCGGCCCTCTTTAAAAAAAAACAAAAAAAAAAAAACAAAGCGAACAACATGGTTTCCTAACCAAAAAGACAAAAGCCACGAAATCTGCAGTCGTACTACATGTGAACATTAGTGTTGTCAAAATATCAACCTGAATTGGAGAATTTAGCCTACACCTTGATGAAATGCACAGCCATGGTGTAGTCTACGTAAAACGAAGTATACGCACCCATTTCAAAATTTCAGGGATTACAGTATACCCACTTAAAATTGATTGATCCATTATTTACAATAGCACAAATATATACAGTAGGCCTACACATCAAAAAATGCTCAAATATACAGTAGGCCTATACCCACTTCAAAAAGTAGACTACACCACTGGAGCCATCATCACAGTCCAAAGCATTCATAGGCCTACTAGTGGGGTCGTATTAGGTGCAGTCATTTCAAATTGGTGTTAAAGTTTGGTTTTCACTTCCAAGTTGAAGTTTAGGGTCTATAGAACAATTTGAGTTCGAGTGTCAAACATACAGATAACAAAATAGCCTGCGGGGGGCGCTCTAAAATATATAAACTGCTATAACTTTTGATTATTTAAACCAAATGTAACATATGAGGTATGTATGGATTCGGCATGAAGAGGAGAACCCGGTGAGCTAGGTATTCGGTTATCAGATTAAAGACACACTATGTAATGAACACACTTTTAGCCAATGGACAGCAAAATCCGGGCTTTTTTAAGATAAAGGGTGGAAATGCCCTCAAAGTTGCAATGAAACATCATTTATTGTTACAAGCTATTGTAAATAAAGCCTGGGTTATCACTTAACTTGATTTGTTCAGAATATCCCTGAAGCACACAGATACTTAGGATACCTATACACAAATATGGCTGCATAAAGCCTATGTCATACTTAGCACCCAACTTGCAACTTTGAGTTTATGAATTTAGGATCATGAGTACCAGCTTTTTTTTCCAATCAAGTCATCATTTTATTCACAAAAAACATTATATCTGAAAGAAAGTAAATCAATAATAATAATAATAACAATAATAATAATAATAATAATTCATTCATTCATTCATTTCATTTATTTAAACTCGAAGAATCATTGAGGGCCCAGCCCTCATTTACAATGATGTCGAGTAAAACAAACAATTGCACATATAAAATCATATATAAACAACGAACATACACAATACACCATAAATCATATAAGAGGTAAGAATTAAGACAAACTATGAATTAAAACTTATGAGTTAAAACAAGTGCAAGTATGTGATAAAAAACTTCCCAGTGTAACTTTAAAATGTTCTAATGGCACAAAGGCTTGAAGACCCATCCTTTGTTGTAAGTTATTCCAAACTGAAGGTCCACAGACACTAAAAGCTGTTTTACCCAGTTCAGTGCGGGCATAAGGGACCTCCAGTAAAAAATTGCTGCTGCGGGTTTGGTATGGGTTGGAGTGCCAAACTAAAAGAGATGAAATATAAAATGGGAGTTTGCCAGTAAGGGCCTTATAAATAAAAATAAAATAATGCATGTCCCTTCTGTGAGAAAGTGGAGCCCACCCAACTTTATCATATAACAGGCAATGATGTGTACTATATGGATCCCCAGTAATAAAACGAAGAGCTGAATGATAGACAGTGTCAAGTGCCTTCAGATTAGAGAGTGGTGCATGTCTGTAAATAATATCACCATAGTCAAGGGAAGACAGAAAAGTAGCTTCAATTAACTTTTTTCTGCAGAAAACAGGAAAGTGATATTTATTTCTGTGCAGGAAAGATAGCTTTTGTCTGAGCGTAGTGACAAGACAGTCAGTATGTTTCTTGAATGTGAACTTGTCATCTAGCCAGATTCCCAGGTACTTATAATGTGATACTCTCTCAATAACAGACCCATCTAAAGTAGATATATTAAAATCATTTTTCATGCCATGCTTAGATCGAGTAAAGACCATGGG
Organism: Engraulis encrasicolus; assembly: GCF_034702125.1. NCBI lineage: Eukaryota > Metazoa > Chordata > Actinopteri > Clupeiformes > Engraulidae > Engraulis > Engraulis encrasicolus. The sequence continues at coordinate 19,423,056 of NC_085857.1, forward strand.
TCAAAGACGAGACGTGCATTTTTTTTGTTCCGCACTCATTTAACTATCAAAAAAGTAAATTAATGAATTTTGAATGTTATGCTGATAAACAGCATAGTCTGGTGTCTCATTTCAGTAACATTTAAAGAAAAATAATTGTGAATGTATGTGTTAAATAATCTCATAAAGTGCAAAAACGTCATTCAGTGTAATGGTCCGAACTTAAAAATCATCAATACATCCTTGAATATTTATGCAAAATGACGAACAAAATTCTTTTTTCACTCTCTGGGCATAATTCTAGAAGTGTTCTTGTTATTGTATCAAAAGCACGTTTCATTACCATTTTGTTTTGATATTCAAATCATCTGGGGACTTTTGTCTGGATTTTCAATTCCTTAGATATCATTCAGTGTAATAAGATCAACATGGTGCTTTTAAATCATAATAAAAAGTGATAGTCACACACAATATGTGACATCATCAAAAGGAACCCTAGGGACCCCTTAAGTGATGATGCAAAGGGAGAATCTTGTTCTTCAATAGTCAAAAATTCTGTATTTGTATCTTGTGGTAACAGCGTCCACAAAAACAGATGTCATTCAGTGAAATGTCAAAAAACACTTTTATACTCAGATATTCATCCAAACAAGCATATTTTCTAAATAGACATAGTAAACATTGTGGGTCAAAGTCATCATCTCATGTAGGTGACTAACTGTGTGCTTGTAAAAAGGTAAAAATAAGGTGAAAAGTATTTGGTCGTCCTTCAGTGTAAGAGATGTCATTCAGTGACATGCAGTGTAAGGGCCATTTCATTCAGTGTAATCAGTTCATGGTTGTATATTAAGAATCAAAACGGCAATATAAGTTGCAATATTACTCTAAGATACAATAATATGATGATACTACTTGAAATTATGACTTTTATTGTTATTTCCATTATAACCTTGTTATTGCCATGTAGCATCCATATTACTGGGTAGATTCTGGGATTTTGGAAGTTGTACATGAATTATCAGAACACCCTAAGTCACAATCCCCGAAATATGCAGGTTAACAGACAAAAATGTCTTTTTTATTGTTTTAGGCCTAAGTAGTAGCCTACCTCTAAGCTTGTGATCTTGGAAGTTCTTCAAAACACATTTTAATGCCCCAATATTAAGTAAAATACCAATTATTTGACAACATCTATTTCTGTTGTCACTCATTCAGGACGTTGAGTACTGTAGTATGATGGTAACAATATGATAGCAATGAAAAGTAGCTGTTTATATAGGCTTTTTTGCCAAGGCATCATTCAGTGTAATAGTTGTGGTCATTCAGTGAAATGCACATTTTTATGTGAAAATAAAGTCAAATTCTTACGAAACTTATTTGTTTAGCACAACAAATGCGGGGGCATACAACAAATGAATAATTGTGCATTTTAAACTGATTTTCTCTTCAGTGGAAAAACTTCTTAAAGCCAAATGGGTGAAATGCACTCGGTGAAAGACTACAAACACTGCAAAAACTATTTGCAAATGCCTTTTACTAGAAATGTTAGGTTTGATGAAGACCTTAAATATAGGCCTTTACTATGGTATGTAGCTTATTTCAGTTTTTTAACGTCATCTATATGTTTTTTGCATTATCAACAGTTTAACACCGTATTACACTGAATGACATTTTATGGGTGAAAATGGGGTAAAATGCATGTTCCTTACTATTTTCTGAACAGAAAATAATAAACTTAATCACTCTACACTCCAATGTACCCAAAAAAGTTGAAGAACGGTGTCAGGGAACAGTTTTATTTTTTGGAGTCCTGAAAACCCTGTTTCGTCTTTGACCCCCCTACATTTAGTCTTGCTTACATTGAGTAGAAGCTTAAGACTAATGAAGGCATTTTGTAGGATATTAAAAGACTGCTGCAATTTCTCCAAGGCTAGCTGTACAGAATCTGCAACACAATACAAAATTGTATCATCTGCATATAGATGAATAGAGCAGTTGGAAAGGAGAGAAAGTATGCTATTTATGTACATGGTGAAGAGTACCGGACCTAATACTGAACCTTGTGGGACCCCCTTGGTTATTAGCAGGGGGTCAGATTGAGTATTACCCAATTTTACAGTATGGTGTCTGTTTGAAAGGTAGCTCTGGAACCATTTACAGGCACTTGCATTAAAACCAATACCAGGCAGAATTTGTAGAAGCAGAGAATGGTCCACGGTGTCAAATGCTTTGGATAAGTCCACAAAGATGGCAGCACAATGTTTTTTCTTGTCAAGAGAAGTGATAATATCATCCATTACTTTAGTAGCAGCAGTAACTGTACTATGTTTAGGCCTAAAGCCTGATTGGAGAGGGCTCAAAATATTATTGGTATTTAGAAATTCTTTGAGCTGATCATTTACCAACTTCTCTAGTATTTTTGAGAGACACGGTAGCTTGGATATTGGTCGATAGTTGTTAGGGTCAGTCTTATCACCCCCCTTGTGCAACGGGGTAATGTGTGCAAATTTCCATAGTGTAGGGACAACTCCAGTGGAAATAGAAAAATTGAAAATGTGCAATAATGGCTCTGCTATTATATATGCCGCAGTGCGAAGAAAAAGGGGATCTAGCTGGTCTTCTCCAGTGGATTTGCGACATATATATATAATAATAATAATAACAATAATAATAAGGATAAGGATAAGGATAATGAAGATGATATATACTATGAGGAACAACAGTTCTTCTGGCATTCAAAAAACAAACAGAAGACCACATTTATCCCAATACTCCACTCTCCAATAACTATGACAGAGAACAGATACAATAACAGTCAGTGGTCAGTCTTAGAAATTGCATGTGCACTTGCACAGACGTGTGCACTTTAACTCTGCCTTCATGCACTTGCACCAAGATCTGGCAGGTCTATTTGTACAAGTACTAGTACAGCTGCACTTCACCTCTAGTTGGAATACATCTTTGGTAGTGTAGTCCAAATCTGGGAACTGTCCATTTGTTACCAGATTGGCAGGCATTTCTGGCAAATGCAGATAATAAGACAGAACGTTTTTTATTCCTGTCAACTGTGCTGGTAACAAATGGACAGTTCCCAGATGACAGAGATGTCTTCATAACAGCAGATGATTGTGTCTTCCATGTATGAAATAGTCCTATAGTATTATGCATTATGCTTGCCAAAGGCCTCTGCTTGCCCCCAGCAAGCGTACTAATTGTTGTCAGACAGTTTATTATTAAGTATGCTTGCGGGAAAGCATACTAATTGTTCATCAACAGATTATTATTCTACATTTTTCCATTCACCTCCATTCATTAGTACGGTGACTTTGAATCGTTGCAGCGTTAGAGATAGAGACACGGTTTGAGTGCCAAAACGAACAGCTCGAAAAGGGCTCACGGTGGTGTATTTTTCGCTGGCCTACCCCCTTTCATTCGTTCACCAGACTCGTTTTCCTCAGTTTTCTCTCTGTTTTCCCGCTCATTGAAATGAATGGTAGAATGGTCAAGATGATGTCACAAACTGTGGCAGTTAGAGTGAGAGGTGACCTGTCCTGTGTTTTAATAGAATAAAATAAACCGCTTCACCTTTCGACTAGGTAAAGGCATTGTCAGAGAGGTCTTGGCTCTGAATACAAACTGTGTTAAGAATGATCATTAGCCAACTCTTCAAAATGAGAGAGAGCAGTTTTAAAATCCCTATGATGTGACCCCATTCACTTAGAAACATTGTGTGAACAGCTCAGCGCATAGGCCTGAATATGTCCACTTTTTGACTGAACCATTGGGCCTAGAAAAGTGATCTCAGCTTTGACATGAAGAACAGGGTTATGCCATTTGTGTGTCAATATCATTTGACAACTTGCAAAACTTTTGGAGATAAGGCTGCACATATTACTCAGCTATTGACTGCCAAATTGTCACCTTTAGAATCTTCATTCATACACACACACACATGCAGCCTTGTAGAACCTGGACAACCGTGGCCTAATATGCTGCTGTGGCCACTCTATACAGTAAGTGGCAGTGGCCTACTGGGTATTGGGTGTCTGAAGCATCTCCATACATGCATGCACCCACACACACCCACCCCCCCCACACACACACAGCTCTATCTCTTTCCCTCATGTTTCTGTGTGTGTATACGACAGCTCTGTATGTGTATGTGTGTGCAGAAGCCAAAAGCATACTAATAGCATTTCTCCGGAAATGCAGTCTTAATAATAATAATAATATTATTATTATTATTATTATTATTATTGATTTACTTTCTTCCAGATATACTTTTTTGTGATTTTATGTGTTAATAGAATATGGCTGGATTGAAAAAAGCTGGTACTCATGATGCTAAATTCATAAACTCAAAGTTACAAGCTGGGTCCTAAATATCACATAGGCTTTATGCAGCCATATTTGGGTATAGGTATCCTAGGTATCTTTGTGCTTCAGGGATATTCTGAACAAATCAAGTTGAATGATATCCCAGGCTTTATTTACAATAGCTTGTAACAATAAATTAGTTTTTATTGCAACTTTGAGGGCATTTCCACCCTTTATCTTAAAAAAACCCTGAATTTTGCTATCCATGGGCTAAAAGTGTGTTTATTACATAGTGTGTCTTTAATCTGGTGACCAAATACTTAGCTCACCCATTTCTCCTCTTAATGCTGAATCCATACATACCTCATATGTTAAATTTGGTTAAACTAATCGAAAGTTATAGCAGTTTATACATTTTAGAGCGCCCCCCGCAGGCCATTTTGTTATCTGTGTGTTTGACACTCGAACTCAAATTGTTCTATAGACCCTAAACTTCAACTTGGAAGTGAAAACCAAACTTTAACACCAATTTGAAATGACTGTCAAAAATTGCACAGGCCTACGACTCCACTATACTAGGTTAGGCTACATCACTACATCATGGAAATGTGCACTCCACTGTCATTTTGACAGTTTGAAATTGAAATATCGTTTAAGGAAGACAGGATTAGCATGGGCACAAAGTTTTGAGTGTGGGGATTTTTAGAAGAGTAGGCTTACAAAATATAGTATAGTAGCCTATAGCTTACAAAAAGTCTGTCTACATTGTGCAATAAACCCACCATGCAGCAATAAGCCAAACCTAGCTACTTCAAAGCACAACCATAAGTCAACAAAATGTATAACCAAACGGTGTAGGCCTACCTTAAAACGCTGTCTTCGTCGCAGCAAATGTCTTTGTTTCTTGCAATTACATTTTAATCCACAGTTTAGGCTACACACCCAGCACTGCTCACATCAGAATTTGTGGTAATTATTTTGTTCCATTTCTTCAGACATTACATAGGCTACATCCTAAATGTGCCACATATAAATATATGTATGATATACATTATACTGTAAGGAGATATAGGCCTACCGCTAGTTCTAACAAACCAATGCCATCAAAACATGTACAACGTGTTTTCCTGCTTAGCTGCAGTTCACCTCCTTACCACTTGGTGGAGTCTGTTCGTAACCCAAGTCAATAACCACAGAACAAGTGAATCTGGAGTGGCAGACTGTAAACTGTAACAGTCATGTGGAAATCGGAAAATAAATCACAACTTACTAATATTTCCATTCCTTGGTAACCAATATAAATATCACAGGTTCTTGAAATACTGAAAACGAAACTATGTTACTAAGATCTAGTAAACATCCGCGATATACGGTGTATGAACATTATCAGTAGAGAAGAGGTGTGGCCAATTTACTGTTTGACACCGTCACTGAGGTATTGCGGTCGGGTAGACGGTATATATAGTGGTGAGTCAACAGATTTCAACTGAGTAGTGAATTGGAGATAGTTCATCTTTGCTTTATCACTCAAACACTATAGGGCCGGTAGAGAACATTATGTGGTTAAGCACTTTGGGGCCGGCTGAGAACATAATGCGGCCGCTGAAATATATTTCGCGGCCGCGGCCCACCGGGACAAGTCCCCGATCTCCCGATGGCCACTCCGCGCCTGGGGGACAGGCAGTGAGGAGGAGCTGAAGTGGGGACCTGCGCAAACTTGTGTAGAGGTGTGAGACAAGACCCATATACACACGTGAGTGAGTTGTTGACCAACCAGTTCATGGGCGCGTGACCTCGGAGGCAGTCTGTCGACGAGCGTTGAAGGGGATAAGCAACTGCAGAGGTTGCAAGATCTGACTGCAGCCGCATTCATCCCGCGATAGTTTTACACCATGTGACATGTCACCTCGTCAACGCAACGTCGACGAAATTTCGAAGTTTGACAGGAAATCTAACCGCCATGCAGCATTTTCCATCCAGGGTGCATTGCTGTCTAAATGCGCATGCATGCGTTGACACATATCGAATGCACCTATTGACTATATTGTTAATATAGGCGGCTACAGAGTAGGCTATAATTTGTTTTCATTATTTCATCATTTTTGGTTGGTTGGTGTGCCGCAAGATTTTTTCAAGGGGAAAAGTGTGCCTTGGCTCAAAAAAGGTTGGGAAACACTGGGTTAGGGGAAGGTTTGAGTGTTGGGCTCTGTGAAGTAAGGCCACTGGTGTCTCATTTCAATGAAGCAGTCCATCTCAACAAAACACAGGCCCAGCACAGCCAACCTTTAATGGCAGTGCTTTGAACCTCTCCTCTCACCATCAACATCCAGTCCAGATAAACCCACTCGTATTGTACGTGCTGTAGATTTGTTATTTGTTCCTTTTTCTTTTTTTCCCCCCATGTGAGTGTTATCTCCAAGGTAACTGCTTTTCATCATGTGTGTACACTGATTATTTTCCACTCCTTAGGACCGAGACCCTCTTTTCGTTCTTTTCTTTCCTTTTTACCAAAATAATTGTTTGCAGCTCCGAAAACATGATGGAAACGACAGAAGCGTGCAATACTCTGGCATTTGCCATGTGGAACATGCCCCGTGGCAAGTTAAACGCAGTCAGTTAGGTTCTGGGGGTGTGTATTGAACCTTGAAAAAGTGGGGTGCTAGGGTTTTCAAGACACCTGAACCAAGTGTTAAGGTAATCATACACAGGGTAACATTTTGAGCAACAATGATGGGCAACGGTATGATCCTAATTTTCTGAACGAATGATTAAAACGAAGTCTGCTACTGATCAGAGATCTCTTGATTAAAGTGCTATAGTGATAAGTAGTCCAAACTGAGCCAAATTAACACCAGCCAACCGGCCAAATGCTTGTGAAATTTCAGTTTGGCTGGTAGAATAGATCCATTTACTAGCCACTTTGACCCATTAGTGCATTCAGCTAGTAAGATTAGCATCTACTAGCCATTTTGACTGGTGATGAAAATGGTTAATTTAGGTCCCTGAGTCCAAACAGCATCTTACTGTATCGCTGCCTAGACACATGGCTCAAAAAGGTTCCCCTGTGTATCATCACCTTTAGGGTGAAATAAAGTCTTTCAACTGCAGCTGTTCACATGTGGTGCATGCGGGCGGCGGCATATCATGGTTGGCGGTCACGAGCCAAAAACCCAGGGCATTATAAAATAAAAACGGGGCTTCACAAGGATCCTATTTGTGTTTGAAATGTTGCTCAACATGAATATCGCTTTCCTCACAGCTTGAAAGCTGTTACGGACCACGAGGAGAGCAAGCAAGCAAACGACTTGGGGCCGACCATGCGAGGCAAGAGCGGCTTAGCGGAGGCTAACGCTGATAGGAACTGACATGTGGCACAGCTGTTGATCTGCAGCCATTTTGGCAGCCATATTTTTTGAACCGGGCTCCCGTCCAGAGAAATAAATACATTTGAAAACTGATGGAGCCGATTCCCCCAACCCCCCCTTCCACTGCGCCGCCATCGCCCCCCCAAACACTACTCACCAGACCCGCTATTTTATTTATTTTTTAATTTTTTCTCTCTCAACAGGAGTTCTTAAATTCCCAAACAAACAGAGATGTGAGAGTACACATGCACGCACGCACGCACGCACGCACGCACGCACGCACGCACGCACGCACGCACGCACGCACACACACACACACACACACACACACACACACACACACACACACACATGCAGCATAATAACTCATAACAATTAAATATTATACCTGCAGTATTAAGCTCCTGTTCCAAGCTGCTAACTACCACATGGCTCCAGATCATAGCTGATCGCGGGATGCCATTGGCAAGTCCAGGACATAATGAATGCACAATCGCTCAAATAGCAATTACTCATATGGACCACACACACTTAACATACAAATGCATTCACGCGTGCACGCACACACACACACACACACACAGCAATCCTTTCTTTATTTAATCGTTCAACACGTAACCCCACCCACCCCACCCCGTAAGTAAATAAGTTCAATCGTTCAAATTGCAATCATTCAAAATGGCCCCCACCAAAGGACCACCACCCCACCCTCCATATTTTCCCCATCACTACAATCGCTCAAACAGCAATCACTTCAAAATGGCCGCCTTCCTCCCCCACCAACCCCTCCCTTCATCTTTATTCCCTGTCAGTAATTTGTTACAGAGATCTCCTGACAGCGTGACATGAGTACAGTCATCACGCCAGGGGACGCCTAATGAGAATGGAGAGATCCACTTCCCCCTCCAGTCAATCAAAAACCAATCCCAGATGGAAAGGGAGGGGGGGCCCACCACACAGTAAAATCACCCCGTGATAAATACAGTATGATGACATTAGACACATGAAAGTCTATTTTAAAACACAGGAAGAGGGAAGGGAGATATAATGGATGGCTCTGGAACACAATATACTATGCGCACACGTGCGGGCACACACAGACACAGACACACACACACACACACACACACACACACACACACACACACACACACACACACACACACACACACACACACACACACGGAAACACAACCACACATTCATACTTGCACACACGCCACACACATACTTTTAGGACACACTCTAAAACACACACACACACGCACACACACACACACACACACACACACACACACACACACACACACACACACACACACACACACGGACCCCTCATCTCCATTTTAAATCTCCTAAATCACAGCAAGCCCCCTTTACACAAACTACAAATCACTCAGAACATTTTTGCCCGCATGAAGAGGGGGCAGTGTGCCTCCTGTATTACTGGCAGATGTGGTCGGCCATTGGTAGTCAGTGGGGGAACGTGAGGAGGAGGAGGATCGGCTTTTTTTCCCCCAAGGTTCCACCACAACCACCACCAAGGCCAATTATCTCTGATGGGTTAAACAAGCCCTTAAACAGGTAATTACCCAGGAATGGGCTGGATTCCATACTGGTAGTAGAATGTGGGTGTAGGGGCCACGGACAGCTTTGGCCAGGGTCGGTCAGGATAAAGTCATCCAAAAGGGCCACTCTGTCGATACATACTAATCTAATGGGTTCCCAATTCTGACTTCCCCTTTTCCCTGGGTCTGGAACTACTGACCCCTTTGCCGCTCCCCCTGTCAGTGGGCCTGGGTATCTGTGTGTCTAGCCAATCAATTTTGGGGGATTGGATATGGGCTGTTCGTTCTTTTGGTCTCCCTCTGAGGCATACGTTCTCATTCAATATCCACTTAAGAGGGCTCAACGTGCCTGCGTGTTGCTTGCTTTGAATGTGAAACCCACCACTTGGCGCGTAACCTCTGATTCTATCCCTTTCTGACAAATCAATAGATGCAAACACAAAAGGAACGTGAACGCACACACACGCACGCACGCACGCACGCAAGCACACACACACGCAGAGACACGTGCACGCCCTCACGCACGCACACACACAGACACACACACACGTCAAAGGTATACTCTCTCTCTCCCTCTCCTACACACACTCACACACACACACACACACACACACACACACACACACACACACACACACACACACACACACACACACACACACACACACACACACACACACACACACACACACACAAGCACACACACGCACAGATGTCAAATGTATACAGATTCACTCACTCTCTCTCTCTCTCTCTCTCTCTCTCTCTCTCTCTCTCTCTCTCTCTCTCTCTCTCTCTCTCTCTCTCTCTCTCTCTCTCTCTCTGTCTCCCTACACACACACACACACACACACACACACACACACACACACACTCTCTCTCTGTCTTTTTGTCTCTCTCTCTCTATTCATTCACACGTGCAGCATGATAAGGGCGGTAGATGTCAGGGGCAATCAGCTGTCTTCAGGGGTTGGCTGGACACAGCAAGTTTCTTTCTTTTCTCCCATGGCCAGGAGCAGGAGCAGAGGCAGACTTCACATTAGGCAAACCTAGGCAATTGCTTAGGGCCCCCACCAAATCTGCCCTCCATAGGGCCCCCAACTGTCAAACTAATTGTCACTATTTGTCACTTGTGTAAAGTAATCGGAAATATATGAAAGTCAAAAGCACTAAAATAGCACCTTCGCTCCTTCCATGCCAATACACGGGTTCACCGTGTTTATAAACACAATGTTGTGAGGAGGGGCAAGACACGCACGACAGCCAAGCACGTGAGCTAATGTTTTGACCAACAGAGGTTGAGTTTTGCGCAGCTAGTGTCGCGCAACCAGGAGAAAACAAAAAAATAGAACCCATGTATATGTGATGTGTTTAGAGAATGACTTTTAAGGGCCCCATGTTTAATTTCGCCTAGGGCCTCGAAATGGTTAGATCCGCCCCTGAGCAAAGAGGGGTCATGCAGCTGTGGCATTGTGTCCAGCTAGAGGAGCACGTCGGCCCCATACATTCACGCTCAGCACCCCCCTGTCCCTCCACCACGGAGCTCAGCGCCCATGAATAGGAGAGAGAACACAGATGGTGGAGTGGACGGATGAATGGTGTTCGACAATGTGCAACCCCAGCGTAATGGGAATGGAATGAAGAAAGAGCACCATCACCATTACCAGGCCTCCTCCTCACGCCAGAGAGAGTAGAGAGAGAGAGAGGTTCCATTGGCCCATTGTTTCCGGGTTCTATTATTGCAAAGGGGAGGGGGGACAAATCCCCCTTTAGGCAGATCTAGGCAGACCTAAGGACTGTTCTATTCAATGCTAGGAGTATTATGACACGCCCCTTTAGGCAGACCGGAACCTGGTCATGTTAGGTGCCCATAGCAACCTATTACATTGGCATATCTCTATATCCTTAAATAATCTCTGACATCACCATTACCAGACCTCCTCCTCACGTCCTTCTCCCCTCTTTCTCCTCCACCCCTGACCTCACCTGACCAAAGATTCAGGAAAGACAAACCCCCAGAAGAGCGTAGATAGTGGAGCTTCTTTATAGAATAACTTTCGAGTCATTCACAGGCCATTTGAAAAACAGTCACAAACGTATCTCTGAAAACATGGAGTTGGATTGCAGAGGTTCTTTAGAACATTGAATCCCTCTCTCGTCATCACTAGAGATGGAATAAAGATAGCACCATCACCATCAACATCATCACATCGCTTCCTCCACTTGGCCTCCCTTCCTTCTCCACCACGTCCCCCACCTGACCCATACTCAGAAAAGACAAACCAAGAACCAAGGGAAATAGAAAGCTGAGCTCCTTCAGAACATCAAATCAATCTTGAGTCATTAACGGGTACTTGAACCAGATCCAGACATACAATATAAAAGACAAAACCAGGGAGATAGATAGCAGAGCTTCTTTGGAACATCAGAGGACTCACAAGACATTCACATGCCATCTAAAAATGAAAACCCATGGGCATAGCTGAGCTGCTGTGGTAGGTCATTTTTTTTCTGGTCTCCCACAGTCAACTGACAAATAGTCCCCACCTGACCCCACACCAAGACCCACATTGACCCACATGGAGAAAGTCATGGACATAGCTGAGCTTCAGAATACACATTGACCCATTGTTGAGATTAATATTGGAGCTCCTTTAGAACATCAATCTATTCACCAGAGAGATAGCTGAGCTTTTATTTTAGGCCAACTGACCTCAGGAAGACAGTAGGTGTGCTTCTTTGTAACATCAATTCTGTTCACTGGAGAATTGCTGAGCTTCTTTCAGACCACCAAATCACTAGTCCCTAGTCTCTCTCTCTCTCGCACCGGCCATCTGAAAGATCAATCTCACGTCTCATTTGCCTTGGAAAGCACAAACACAAATAGAAGGGGAAAGGGAGCCTTGAGACTGAGACTACCTGACCTGTTCAGAGGAGAGTTGGGTTATAACTGCACTGCAGTCATTACATGCTGTTTTGCAACCCTAAAGGAGGCCCATGTGAAGTCAATTGCGAGTGCACCAGAGGAAAAAAAGAGAAGAGAAGAGAAAAGAAACAGGTGAAGTCACAGTTGAAGGCTATTCCATTTAACTCTGCGAGACTCCCTCTCTCTCTGAGACGTCTGTGCGAAGGACAGCTGCATTGGCATCTTGGTAAATTAGTCGCCCCACCAGTAGTTCTCCCCGTCACACAAATCTTTAACCAGGCGTGACTGATTTCCTCCCAGAATTACTCCTCGAGAGACAGAGACAGAGAGAGAGGGCGAGAGAGAGGGAGAGAGAGAGAGAGAGAGAAAAGCACTTTCAGAACACACATTTTTAAATCTAACCTTGAAATCTAAAAAGGCTCTCTCCTAAGGCTACATAAAAGCAATTTTCAGAAAAGTTGGCAGGGAAGAGCGCAATTACATGGGAAAATGCGCAGAGTTGATGCTGCGGAGATTACAAGGTGTTTCGGAGGACAGGACACGACATTCATCTTGATATAAAACGATCCTTTCAGTCTTTTTTTATATATTTTTTAATAACGTTTAGTCCCAAAACAAAAAAGCTGCTTCAAAACACTCACCCTACATAAACAAGAGTACTTGGAAGCGGCACAATTTCCCATCAAACTAAAACAAGTTGTAATGCGCACTAATCATATTTCCCCATGGGGTGCCGACCGGCCGGCCCGGGACTGGACTGGACAGGACAGGAATGATTAAGTTTTGCCGAAAATAGTGGCCAAGGATGACCTTGGACTGTGCCCGTCGGTACAATGTTTCCATGACACGCGTTTCTTTTTGGCAAAGTAAATAAATAAAAACGCGTCTCTTGGGACTTTTACTACGATGATGAGGATGAAACATCTAAACAGATCACACATGGGAATCCTGTTTACTGGAATGTTTGCTGTGGTTTTTTTTCCCACCCTATGCTATCCATCCTCAAACTATGAACCCTTTTCACTTGACATAATTTGAACATTGAACATTCCAGTGCATGTGAACAAGGTATGTTTCCTTCTGTGGCATAGACATATGCATTTAGATACCACTTTTTCGGCCACAAGCTGGCAGTCATTTGTCCTACTTCAAAATGAAACTTTGCAGGCCCCATGGTGAAAAGAGGGGTAATTCCTGCCTTTATGAGTATAGGGTGAAGTTAGGTGAGGTATTCATAGCCTACCCTCCTGTGAAAAAAATGCAGTAATATAGATTTGTGCGGGTTTGCTGCATTTTCATGTCCAAAATGTGCAACATTTTTGCTTTTGCAATAAAAGAAACATCAGTAAAGCTAGAATGCTAGAATGTATAATTATTGTAGGCCTGCATAATTTATTTAATACGGAAAATAATGTGATGTAACTGTTCTTCATAGTAAGTGAAAAGTTGAATTTTCGAAACCCTGACTATGAAAAACAGAGGTCGCGTAAGTTTGGCGTGCCTTTTTTCTGCTTATTGCTGTTTTGCCTCATTCTGTGTTAATGGCTCAGAGTAATCTGTATCACATTTTTTGATTTCCAAATGCCTCCTTCCACAGTTTCCCATTCTGGCCTCCATGCATTACCATGGCAGCCATGCAAATATCTCTTTCCTGTTGATCAGGCAATATCTCGCCGATGTTCACCCATCACTCAGACGGACAGATAGAGACAGAGAGAGAGAGAGAGAGAGAGAGAGAGACAGAGACAGAGACAGAGACAGAGACAGAGACAGAGACAGAGAGAGACAGAGACAGAGAGACAGAGAGAAGCTGAGTTGAGCCAATCAAATTGTCTTTTTTCTCTGACCTCTTCACAGAGCAGAAAGGAACTTGGTATCGCAGGAGAAAGAAAGAAAGAAAGAAAGAAAGAAAGAAAGAAAGAAAGAAAGAAAGAAAGAAAGAAAGAAAGTTTTAAAACAAGTAACTAATCAGTTCAAGAAGATAGAATCCATAGACAACAAGGTTCACTTACAGTAAATGTAAGAAAGAAAGAAAGAAAGAAAGAAAGAAAGAAAGAAAGAAAGAAAGAAAGAAAGAAAGAAAGAAACAGTTACTGTCTATCTGGATAATACCAGCCTCCTCCATCACTGAAGTCCTCATAACCACCCCTCTGTGTGCTCACAGAAAGCCCAGACCAGACTCACACAAGCTAGGGAGTACCGTACCGTATTTTGGCATGGCCCGCTCAAGCATGGATTTCAGGGGTGCTGGATAATGTGTTTTAGCTCTTGGGATTAGGCCCCGTACGCACTTTTCAGTTTGTCTCAGTCGACCACGTAGGCCCCATAAAGGCCCATAGATTTCAACATAGGTGTTATCTTCAATTTACAGCTGCGAGATAATGTGTCTGGGGCTCCTGGGGAGCTCTCCACCTCGTGTGCGATGCAGACGTTCCTCAAAATGAGGTTTTGGATCGGTCGAGTTCACTCCATCAAAAACAGAGGAGAAGATATTCGGATTCAGACCTGAGGGATGAGGCGTGTTTGTGTGTGTGTTTGTGTGTGTGTGTGTGTGTGTGTGTGTGTGTGTGTGTGTGTGTGTGTGTGTGTGTGTGTGTGTGTGTGTGTGTGTGTGTGTGTGTGTGTGTGTGTGTGTGTGTGTGTGTGTGTGTGTGTGTGTGTGTGTGCACGAATGTGTGTGTGCGTGTGTGTGTTTGTCTATGTGCGCGTGCGGGCATGCATGTGTGCATGTGTGAATGTGTGTGTTCCGGGAGACAAGGTGCATGTGGTGTGTGTGTCAGGTATGGGGGTGAAGCAAGCATGCTCATCCGTCACTGAAATCCCCCCCAACTCCACCAGCCCTCTACCCCCACCCCAGCAGGAGCTTTCTAAACGGGGACGAGGGGGAGGGAGGATGCGGTTGAGGCCAGCTGAGTGACTGAGTGGGAGGAGGGGAATTGTGCAAGGATGGATCACTGTTCAGGCCTACCAGGCTCAGGCCCAAGGGCCCAAGAGCCAAGGGGGCCCCTGAATTCTCATATTGTGCTCAGTGGTTAGAGCACTGGCCTTTGGACCAGAGGGTTGTAGGTTCAAATCCCACCCTTACCAGCAGCACCTTCATCCATGGCAGAAGTGCCCTTGAGCAGGGCACTTAACCCCACATTGCTTCAGGGCCTGCAACGAATTCCCTGAACCTAAATGACTGTAAGTCACTTTGGATACAAGTGTCAGCTATGTGTAATGTCAGGTAAGTGTAATGCAAAATTGGCCTAAAATTCTGAATCGTTTTGGAAACTACTGTAGCAACACTCATGGTGGGGGGTCTTTCTTGGTGTCTGGCCCAGAGGCCCGTGGATGCAAAATCCGTCCCTGGGTGGGTGGGGTGGGGTGATGGAGAAAGAAAGACAGGCAGGCGGTTTGTTTTTTTTCTCCCAAACCATCTTGGATTAAGTCAACAGTGCGAAAGAGGTGTTTGCTCACCTGACAACGGAAGGACATCACTGTGGAGAGGAGGGGTCAGAGGTCACGCCGCAGAAGAGGGTTGGGGGTGTTTTGGGGTGGAGTGGAGTGGAGTGGAGTTGGGGTCAGCGGCAGAGGGAGACGATCTGGGAGAGCGATCGACTATCTTCTCACCTGGCAGACAGATAGACAGATAAACAGGTTGCAGGTCACAAGTTGCAAAAATGTGTGCAAGGCCCACACACATAATTGCTGTGTCGTGCTTGGACTGGGTTGGTGCTTGGATTCGAGCATTTGGAGTGGTAGGAGGGAGGAGGGGGGTGGAGATTGATCGGGAGTGATCCGCTATCTTTTCACCCGACGGCTGCTGATAGAGTGGGGACGCACACACACGGCACTTGTCTCTCCCAAAGACATAAAAAACAAACACAGGTGGGTAGATAGACAGGGAGATACACAGGCCCCTCACAAGTCGGAAAAAAACCTATATGAAAGGTTGTAACAACTGATGGGAAAGCATGTGCAGCACAGACAGACAGACAGATAGACAGATAGGGTGCTTTGGGGTCTCCTTCCCCAATCTACAGGACCCTCCCAGGTTTTTCTACTTAATACACCGTAATGCACTTCCAAGACATACAGACAGACAGCCTGGCATACAGGCAGACAGGTGTTGGAGACAGACAGACAGAATGGCAAACAGATATAGATTTGGCCCCTCTGGGGTCTCATTCCCCTCTCTGCAGGGGCTTCTCAGCTCACGTCCTTCTTCCATCCTTTTAATCCTCGACTGAGACAGGCAGTCAGGCAAGCAGCGAGGGAGACAGACAGACCGACAGACAGACAGGCAAGGCAAGGTAAGGCAAGGCAAGTTTATTTATATAGCGCATTTCATACACAGGTGCAACTCAATGTGCTTCACAAAGTTAACAAATGGAAATGAAAGGAAACAGGGAAGAAAGAAGGAAATAAAGCATTTAAAACATTAAGATAAAACATAAGGTAAAAATAATCATAAAATAATAATAAAACAGACAGACAGACAGACAGACAGACAGAAAGACAGACAGACAGACAGAAAGACAGGCAAACAGACAGACAGACAGACAGACAGACAGACAGACAGACAGACAGACAGACAGACAGATGTATGGGCCTCTCTGGGGTCTCCTTCCCTTCTCTACAGGGGCTTCTCAATTCCATCCTCCATCCATCCCAACACAATCTCTTCCCGACACGTGAATTTTTTACTATCGTTGACCAGACTGCAATTTCTGACGTCGAAGGCATACCTACCACGTCGGCATACCACGTCGGCCAAGGCATACCTACCACGTCGGCATACCACGTCGGCCAAGGCATACCTACCTAGACCTTTCCCTTACCCTTACTGTCAGTGAAGTTATGCTTAGGCAAAGGACGCGCTCAACTTCTTGGAAAAACGAAAGTCTTTGGGTGCGCGATAAAGTGGATCAACTTAAGGAAGGAAAATCCGCACTCACAAACTGCGTCTCATTATTTATTTGTATTGCCACCATGTCCAAAAAGCAAACGCGTTTCGGCTATCAAGCCCACGCACTGATGAAGGCTTGATAGCCGAACGCGTTTGCTTTTTGGACATGGTGGTAATATAAATCAATAATGAGACGCAGTTTGTGAGTGCGGATTTTTCTTCCTTAAGTGAAGTTATGCTGCCACAAGGAGCGCCTTTGAGTCCAAGGGCATACAGTACCTTAGACGTCAAAAAATGCTGTCTGGTTCTGTAAAAAGGCAGTCAGAAATTGAGGAGTTGGGATTATACACTGCAGTCCACACACTTAAATCCTCGCTTGAGACAGACAGCCAGGCAAGCAGCTAGGGAGACAGACTGACAGACAGACAGAAAGACAGACTGACACAGACAGATACACAGACAGATAGGCCTCTCTGGGGTCTCCTTCTCTGCTCTCCAGGGGCTTCTCAAGTACAACCTCCATCCCCACACTTTAATCCTCACCTCGGACAGACAGCCAGGCTGGCAGCGAGGGAGACAGAAAGACAGACAGACCTTCTGCATAGACAATCCTAGATAGTCCTCTCTGGGGTCTCCTTCCCTTCTCTGGAGGGGCCTTCTCAGCTCCGGTTCCTCTGCCATAGACTTTAGTCAGAGATTCTTTAAGTATATAGAGATATGCCAACATAATAGGTTTCTATGGGCACCTAATGTGACCAGGTTCCGGTCTGCCTAAAAGGGCGTGTCATAATGCTCCTAGCATTGAATAGAACAGTCCTTAGGTCTGCCTAGGTCTGCCTAAAGGGGGATTTCCCTTGCAATAATAGAACCCGGAAACAATGGGCCAATGGAACCTCTCTCTCTCTCTACTCTCTCTGCTTTAAACCTGGCCTGAGACAGACAGCCAGGCCAGGCCAGAAAGACAGGGGAGTGAAGGAGAGGGGATTGGGAAGTGCAGGGACTTGCTGGTAGGCTACATCAACAAACGAGGAGGCTGGTTATTACAAATG
The DNA here is from genome assembly GCF_034702125.1 of Engraulis encrasicolus. Lineage (NCBI taxonomy): Eukaryota > Metazoa > Chordata > Actinopteri > Clupeiformes > Engraulidae > Engraulis > Engraulis encrasicolus. The sequence continues at coordinate 19,441,151 of NC_085857.1, forward strand.
CACACATCCCTCACTTGCTATCGGGTTCCTGTCACCAGTCACCAAGTCTACACGAGGTCGGAGGAGCTGGTTCTGCTGTACTGCACACAGGGTAACAAAGGGGTCAGTTGTCATGGGCCCAGGGAGAGGGGGGCGGCTGAATTGCATCCCCTTTTCATTGTACCTATGCATTGAAGGGGGGGAGGGTTGTAGGATATTGTCCCAATGCTGTCACCGGCCCTGACTGCACAGTGTTATGCAATGTTTTACCAGAGAGAGTAGAGAGAGAGAGGTTCCATTGGCCCATTGTTTCCGGGTTCTATTATTGCAAGGGGGAGGGGGGGAAATCCCCCTTTAGGCAGACCTAGGCAGACCTAAGGACTGTTCTATTCAATGCTAGGAGTATTATGACAAGCCCCTTTAGGCAGACCGGAACCTGGTCATGTTAGGTGCCCATAGCAACCTATTACATTGGCATACCTCTATATACTTAAAGAATCTCTGGTTTTACTGCGGCTGAGCTGAGCTATACTTGGGGGGCTAATTCATCCAGTGTTATCATGAGAGCTTAAACAATATGTTTGCGGACATATAGACATGATATCATCTCCAGACAGAGAAAACGATTTTTAATTACATATTTAATCCACCAAATTGAATGTACTGTACATTATAAGATCACACACACACACACACACACACACACACACACACACACACACACACACACACACACACACACACACACACACACACACACACACACACACACACACACACACACACACACACACAGAAGCATGTATAGACTGTAAACACACACACACATGCTTGCACACATGCTCACATGCATGCACGCATGCACCACACACACACACACACACACACACACACACACACACACACACACACACACACACACACACACACACACACACACACACACACGCACACACACACACCATTTAACACACACACACACACACACACCAATAAAAACAGTCACAGGCTTCTGTTCGGTAATAACCTGTGTCTGGCCGGCGGCTTCTTGCTAATATTTCCGTCACTCAGTACACTGTAGTCTGTTTGGCACCAGACAGAGCCTATTCATCAACGACACTCACTACATTTATATTAAATAAAACACCCCAGGCTCAATACGGAGGTACCTGGAGTGCAACAGGGTTACAAAAATTGCAATTTGTAACGTAGGCTTGTAAAAGGGGGCCTTAGTGTGTCTATATACATGTAGGAGTAATTAATCAATGTGCTCTTTTATTTACATTTTGTCCCGGTATTTCCAGACATTTGATGCATCAGACATAAGGCCATTTCTCATTCGCTCATGGACTACAATGTACACCATTGGATGACAAATGGGTTCCATTATATTGGCATTAAGGGAGAAGGGAGTCCAGGGTCTTCGTTTCTACACACCATTGCAGTTTAGTTCAGGCAAGGGTAAGGTGGGGGTTAAGGTATGGTATGGTATGGTATGGTATGGAAAGCCGTTCTCAAGATCGGATGAGAGACAAAAAAGAGGAGGAAAAAAAACAAGAATGAGGTAAAAAAAAAAAAAAAAAGGAATCCTAGGCCTCTTCACCTCCGCCCAGTGTTGTCCATTGTTGAGCTTGAGGCCGTAGAAGTTTCCAGAAATCTCACATGGATGTGCCTCTTGCGGCGTCTTTCCATCGACTCAGCGGGGGCCCTTAATCTTGAGTATCCCCACCCACCCTCTGCAAACCCACAACACCCCTCCACCCTCTACTCCACCCCCAGAAAAACATGGGATGTCAGGGGTAGAGAAGAAGGGGGCTTTGGCCTCCTAAGACCACCCTGCTTTCTGCTTCACGGAGCTCCATGAAGCAAGGACTCAAACAACAGCAGCTGTCTACGGCTGAGCGAGAGAGTGGCTCGCGGGATGGTGACTTTTGTGTGTGCTTGCTTGTGTGGTGTTGTCATGGGTTGTGTCCGGACAAACAAGGCTGGGTGGCTGGGTAGGTGGGTGGTGCGGGGACCTTGGGGGCCGTGTTTATTTTTGCCCTTTGAAAAAACAAACATGTCAGGAGGAAGAAGCCCTGACGATCCTCAACATCAGGCTGTCAATGGGGGCCACTCTTTTGTATTCGAGGGCCCAAGGGGCCGATATGGGGCCCCTATTTTCACTGGAGGGGAGAGAGAGAGAGAGAGAGAGAGAGAGATTGAAAGACAGACAGACAGACAGACAGACAGAAAGATCTCATTGAGTCTCCACCAGGCTTAGTGGCCACTCAGGAAGAGAGAGGCTAAGCGATATTAGTCACCTCAAAACTTATTTGCACAAGCTGAAGAAGCACTTAAGGCAAATAGTCGACCATAAGTCGAGTAAACCCACCGTCAGCTTATGTCAAAAGCCCCAGACAGTTGGACATTAGTGTTTCAACGTGTTAGGTATGGGTTAGGGTATGTGTGAGGTATGCGTGAGCAAATAGACTTAATACCAAAGTGCCTCTTAGCGTGTCATTCATAGGTACTCATAGGTACTATTTAGGTCTTTAGGGGAATTTAGAGATAACCATCGGTGTGGAAATATTGGCCATTATTTAACACATTGGCTGGGTTAAACAAATATGCTTCATCGTTCAACACATTGTATTGTTTAAAAATGATTTCTGCTATTTACATCAAGTTATTGGAGGTTTAAAAAGTGGATTACCTTATATGTGGTATTACTTAGAGCTGTTTTGTCGCCTACGGCACACCGGTTCCTGGAACGTTTGGACGTTTGCTGGAAAACAAGCTACAACTCCAACAATCTTACTTTTAAAAAGTTTTTTTTTTTATTAACACTTCACAACTTGGTCAATCAGGACATTAACCTCTGTTATTCAGGGTAGAAAAAACACATAATAGATCTTAAGGAAGTGTCTTAAGGAATTAAACATGTAGTTTTTAACATGTCACACTTCAAATAAACACGACCGCTAGCTCTGATGGTGACATTTTTCAGCGATTTTCTAACAGAAAAATAAACACACTTTGAGTTTCGAAAGGCTAAGATGCATGCATATGCTAGGTGGTTTCAGCATTCTTTCCACAGGTATTTCCATACCTTTAAACTACATCTATGGGGTCAGTGTGCGTTGGAATACTATATCACAATCATTTGGCAGCATTAAATGCCCTTTCTGACAGGTTTGCTGAAAAACACAAAAATTGCTCTGAGCAGTGGCAGGAGGGAAAAGAGAAATGATTACCGACTTGAAACACACGTGTGCATACACATGCAATTACGCACGCACACACACGCACGCGTGCGCACCCACATGCACAGTTGCACACAAGCACACGCATGCACGCACGCGCATGCGCGCACACACACACACACACACACACACACACACACACACACACACACACACACACACACACACACACACACACACACACACACACACACACACACACACACACACACACACACACACACACACACACACACACAGGTACACTCAAATGAGCTGTGTCACTCCTCAGGCCCCCAGTCATCCATCCCTAATGGCTTCCTGTGTGCAGCAGTCAGGCAGCCCAGCATGTAGACTAGAGGTGACACATCGATCAGCGACAGCACCCACCACAGCCCAGATACCCCAACACAGCCCTGATACCCCACCACAGCCCTGATACCCCAACACAGCCCTAATACCCCACCACAGCCCTGATACCCCAACACAGCCCTAATACCCCACAGCCCTGATAGCCCCCCACAGCCCCAAATGCCCCCAGCCCATCAGCCCCAGATATCCCTCCCAACCCCACCTCTGCCCAACCCCATACCCACCACATCATAGCCCCACTTGCCCCCATCCCAGATACCCCACACAGCCCGACTTGGCCCCAACCCCAAAGAGCCCAAAATGTCCCCAAATATGCCCAAGCTCCATTGTCCTTACCCCACGAACACACCAGAGGTAACCTAAGCTACAAAGAATCACTGTGTTCATAGCAAGAGTGATACTCAATTCAAAGTAAATCAGTAGCATTTGGTGTATTCGTGCCATTACATCACATACTCAGCTCAGCAGGTAGAGCTGACACCTTAGTTCAGGACAGTAAAACATGTTGTGTAGTCTGGGACAAAATATGCACTCCAGGAGGTGTTAAATCGACTCACTACACACAGTGCCAGACTCACCTCAGTCACATACACGTCAACCCCCGTATAACCATCTCGGCCCAACACACCCAAGCCATAGCTCCACCAAAAATACTGAATCAGAACAAGATATCGCAAAACACGCCCACTCAATGCAAAAGCATGTGCTCAAGTTGGGTCTCCTAAGGGGGCGTTGTCCCCTACTTCTTCTTCTCTTTTTGAGGTGTTTGCGCAAGACGTGCGCTACCGCCATCTACAGCGCTAAGGGGACTTCATTAATTCTCAACCTCAGGACTCTGAAGGTCTCCTAACCGAAGGTCTCCTAAAGGGGCATTCACCCGACATAAAGTGGATGGAAAAGAAACAAAATGACGCTTCTTGTTAGATCCATCTTCTTTGGCTCCACACACATCAGCCACACGCCCCGGACGCATGCAGCCACACGTGCCTTAGCTGTTTATTTACACTGGTGGCCTAACGAGCGTGATTGTGATTCATAGTAGGTTGCAGCCAGCAGCCCTGCATGGCTATCTCTCCCCATAGACCTCTGTGTGGCCCCATGTTTACAGCAAGCGAAAGTAAGTTAAGGGGGTTATAGTGGCTGGCAGGGCCGTAACGAGACATTTTCAAATACCGAGGTCAAATACTGTGTGCGCTACTGCACACTGTACATTTAGAATGCTTCAAACTCTTCAGTAAAACTCTTAAGATCATTTTCATTAAACACTGTCTTGAGGATAAATGGAGGTGGTGTATACAGACTGAATTTATCATTGTCGATCATAGATCGGTTTTCGATCATAGATCAATTTTTTCAATTCTGAAAAAAATACGGAGGACATGACCTCTGTGTCCTCAATGGTAGTTACGGCCATGGTGGCTGGTATCTGGTGTGTGGAGGACATGGATCAGCAGTGTTGTGGCGGACGATGATGGGGGCTGGCTGGCTGGCATGTGCTGCTTGTCGTTTGCAGGGCCATAAACCGTCATGAGGGATTGATGTGGGCAGAGAGAGGAATGTGAGCGGGGTGGAGAGGGAGTCAGAGGTGTGGGTATGAAAGGGGCTGGGGTGGAAGGTGATGTAAGGGGGTGACTATGGGTGAGAGTCACAGACAGAGCTTCTTAAGGGCCGTACACACACGTCGCTGCTAGTTACTCGCTCAGCGGATGAAGTCAATAGAATGTCTACGTGTTCCAGCGAGTCTCGCTGGCGAGTAGGCGAGGAGAGTACAAGCGATGCGATGTGGGCGGGTTCCGAGATAAACTTATTTTATCTTCGAGCGACGCGAGTTAAGCGAGTAACCAATTGGAATGCAGAATACAGATTATTGACAGGTGACGTTGCCCCTGTGGTGTTCTGACCACCCAACTTCTGCACGCCATCACACTTTGGTTAAAAGTGTTGAGGAAAATACAGTGTACACCATCAAAGGCTCATATGCATGGTTGTGCACAGCACGATCAACGTTTAACAGCGTAGGCCTACATTTTGTTTCGTACGGACGTTATTGGCGCGGACAGCGGGGACCATGACAACCAGTAAACAAAATCACCCAGAGCGAGTGGCAAGTAGGCGAGTGAGCAAGTAGCGAGTAAATAGCAGCGACATGTGTGTACGGCCCTTTACTGTTCATTTGGGGGCGTAGCAGCAAATTCTGTTGCCTGGGCGAAAGCCGACTGTTGACTCTGTCAAACAGTCTGGCGAAAGCTAGGAGGAATCGGTCTCCGTGGAGGGTGGGAGATGGTCTGATCTTACTCTGCCATTTAAATTCATCGTAGCTCCGAATTCAAATTAAAACCCATATTGTGCTTTATTAGCATGACTTACAATATAGTGTTGTGTGAAAAGTGTGAAACCAATTAATAACGGACTTTGCGGGTGAGTTTTGCGTCACCACTCTTAACTGATTGCTGATTGGCTAAACAGTGAGCGAGCCGAGCTAGGACGCTTTTCGCCAGCACGGGGACCCTGGTCCGAGTCCTACCGGGGTCGTTTCCCGACCCTCCCCCATCTCTCTCTCCCAATCATTTCCATATGTTCTCCACTGTACTGAAATAATAAAAGGCCAGAGGGCCCCAAAAATACTTTAAAAATTAATAACTAAATTAATAAGGATTTAAAAGTCAACACTCATACCGATATATGGACATTTAATAATTCAACTCGGGCCTACCCTCTAGGTGAATTTATCACTGCAAAACATTATTGAGTATTTCCTCATGAAAGGTGTGCTGCCTGTGCTGCCCTTTAAAACTCAGAACAAAATCGAGTCACAACACCTACGGCTCAGTAGGTTCACTATCCTGCAATAAGACGAGTGAGAGATCTTTAAAGCGCATCCCTAATACACACATTCCTCCCTTTCATGCCAACATTCCCCAAAGCTGAGCTGTAAACAGACACTCTGGTGGACGATTGCCACTACACAAGAGCAATGTTGCCAGATTGGGCTGCTTCGGATGGCCGTCTGTCCAGGTTTAAAAAAAAAAGAAATTGGGCAGGTTTTTCTGCTAATTCATGGCCATAGAAATCTATAGAAATTTGTTCAAATTGGGCGGGATTTAGTGCTTCCAGGCGGGTTTTGAGTATTTTTTTGGGCTGGAAATCACCAGTCTCATCTGGCAACCCTGCACGAGAGTTGGCACGGCTTTCGTCTGCCTCCCTGTTCAATCCTGTAACTTGTACAGGATGGATGGATGGATGGATGCCGTAATCTCCCTGGCCTCAGATAGATATCCTGTGGAGCAGCTAGACCCGGAGGCGATGCTACTGCAACACAGCTGACATGCATAAACACTAGAGTTGGAGTTGTTAGAGAGAGAGAGAGAGAGAAGAGAGAGAGAG
>NC_085857.1:19453109-19455609 GCF_034702125.1 Engraulis encrasicolus
AACTGTGTGTGAACCCCCAGCGCTTCAAACGTCCACCATCACCCCCTTGACACTGTCAATTTACGATAACTTCTCCAAATATCCTTCTACAGATGTCTCTGATTTGTGAATATTTTGTGTGAGAAGAGAGCAGCTTGTCAACAACGTGTAAAGAAATCATCTCGTTGTAGAGTTGCAATTACACTGGCCACCTGCAGAATTTTACAGTGACTTTTGACTCCACTGTTGGAGTCATTTGACTCTCAACACATTGTTTTAGACCATATGTGGAGTGATAAACGTTTCTGTGTAATTCTGACAACACATATATGACTTTGTACATTCTTACACAGAGGCAGCAGTTGCCAGTGGAGACCCTCTCTTCATCCTACACCCCCTACCACTACCACCACCACCACCTCACATCTCAAACATCCCATCATCCACCATCTCCCCAACAAGACAAATAAGGCTTTCTCCTGTCTTTTCATGTCCCCCGTTGATGACTCCATCAAATATTCTTTGCTGTGAACATTTTCCTCAAACAACCATCAACAAATTCCAGGCGTTCATTTACTAGCCGATATTGTTGAATGGCCGCCATTGACAAATGTGTGTCCCATTTCAAACATCATCCCCCAAAAAACAAAAAAGACTGCTTCCTGACTTTTCCGGTCGCCTCATGATGACTCCATCAAGTGCTTTTGTGATATTTCAAGACAGAGGATTTCGTTCTTAGGGTTTTGTTAAGGACTTTATTTGTAGACTTTGTTTTTATCGTGTCAGATGAGTTGGACCATCTTTTTTTCTTTCTTGTCCCTTTTCGGTTATCGCCATCAAATGTGTTTTTTTTGTCGCCATCTTGGTTTCTTCTTTTTTTCTCTCTTCTCTTCTGTTGTTTTGGCGGCCATGTTGGTGGTCAGCCATGCATGGATGGATGGGCTTCAAAGACTGATTGACTGGCTGTCAGTCAGAGATTTTGTAGGGGGATTAGATCTATAGGGATTTATTAGTGGGACAGACAGATGGGTAGCCTTACTTCATTACCTACTACACAAAACATCTCGCTGACACTGTGTTTTAAGTTTGCCTTAATGTGTTAATGGGTTTTTTTTTGTTTATTTTCATCATTATTATGAGTTAGAGAGTCTGTCTGTCTGTGTCTGGGATTATGTGTAGGCTGCCATTTTGATGCTTGGTCTCAAAGAGACAATCCTGGCTAAATAAATGATGAATAAAAAATAAAAATAAAATATTACCGGGGTTGAATCAGTACCCATAGAAAAGGTCAGGCAAAGTAAGAGAGTGAAAACCATAACAGAGAAAGAAAGAAAGAAAGAAAGAAAGAAAGAAAGAAAGAAAGAAAGAAAGAAAGAAAGAAAGAAAGAAAGAAAGAAAGAAAGAAAGAAAGAAAGACGTGAAAATGACCACAAAGATAGAGAGCAAGAGAACAAGAAACAAATAAAAAAGAGAAATAAAAGAAAGAAAGAAAGAAAGAAAGAAAGAAAGAAAGAAAGAAAGAAAGAAAGAAAGAAAGAAAGAATGAATGAATGCAGATTGAAAAAGAAGTGTCGTGAATGCCCTGAAAGCACACAAAACGAGCCAATGTGTTGGACTAAATGAAAACATGGTGACTCGCAAGTCACACATACGCACATACAAAAAAAACACATTTTAAATGCATACACCAACACACACACATACTTGCACACACACACACACACACACACACACACACACACACACACACACACAGCAACACACTCACACACACCCAAACACACACACACATGCACGTGTGCACGCATACACACGCATACATAAATGCCCAAGCACATACCCAAACACAGACACACACACAAACGCACGCACGCATGCACGTACACAAACACGCACATGCACGCACGCACGCACACACACACACACACACACATACACACACACACACACACACACACACACACACACACACACACACACACACACACACACACACACACATACACACACACACACACACACACACACACACACACACACACACACACACACACAAAAATGCACTAGCACACACCCAAACAAAAACACACATTCGGACACACGTACACCCAGACACACACAGAGACACATAGAAAAGTTTAGACAGAGAGACGCATTCACATATTCACAAGTGCCACTCCAGCAAATGCAATGGTTAGGGTTAGGACACCCGAGGAGAATGACAAAAAAACGAACCCAACGGCACAAAACCGTGTCACTCAAGGATGCTAACAGAAGCGTGTTAACCCCCTGACTTCCGCACACAAACTGGTCGTCACAAAAAGGACATGAGCGAGACTATAGGGTGTGAGTTTTACGTACATCACACACACACATGCACGCGCACACACACACACATTCACACACGCACGCAGGCACATATGCACGCACGCACGCACGCACACACGCGTGCTCGCGCGCACACACACACACACAGAGCCCAGGCCTCATCTGCCAGGCTTAGGGTGTGAGTTTAGGTGGT
>NC_085857.1:19460609-19508109 GCF_034702125.1 Engraulis encrasicolus
TGCACAGTTACTGCCTTTTTACCTTGTAGGGAAGATTTCATTACAACATTTACACATTTACATATGGTACAGTATGAGATTATATTACGGGAGGAGGTGGAGGTACCTGCGTGAAGCTGGCCCCCCCTCAGACCCAAAATGCTGAAATAACATTGCAGATTTTTTGCGCTATGTTTGTGCCAGATTGTGCTGTAAAAAAAAAATGTTTGTGCTATTAATAATATAATCGCATAATAAGAAAATAAAACGGCTGTATCTTTACAAAACAAGTGATTGAAGCGTTAGTTTTCACAGCACAAATGAGCAAAAACAAATGGGCTTCGATTGAGAATACTTTGGAGAAATTTGGACCTAGAGGGGGGGCTTCGTATTGAAAATGTATTAGTATTATGAATGAGTATTTAAATTACTAAAAAGCCTTTATAGCACAAACAAAGATTTTTACTGCACAATCCGGCACAAACATAGCACAAACAATCTGCAGTGTTATTTCAGCATTTTGGGTCTGAGCGGGGGGCAGCTTCACGCAGGTGGTAGAGGTGAGGGTTTTTTTTGTTTTTTGGGGGGGTCTGTCTGAGACAAGCGACTCTGATCCTGTCCAACACTTCTACCTCCTCCACCAAAAGCCAGGGCCACTGACAGCTGTGGACGCACCCAGGCCAAAGCCATCTGAAAGGGCCCATCCACTCAATGCATTCAATGTCCTGAGGACCCAATTCTGGGGGGGGCATCTCCCTGGGCCCTGGACAACTAACCCCTTTTTCCCACCCATGTCAGCTTCTCTGCCAACATCTACAAACATCAACCAAATTCTCCCACTCGTTTCCCTGGCCATAAACTCATTGGGCCGCCATCTTGGAGAGTTATGGATCCACTCAGAGGGCGTATGAGGTCAGGCCAAGCGTAAGCCAGGCTCTTAGCGGACGCGTCTGCTCTGTACCAGCAGCCATCGATCACAGCAGTGTATGTGTATGTATGTACACACATGCACACGCACACACACACACCGCACACCACACACCCACACATACATGCACGCGCGCGCACACACACACACACACACACACACACACACACACACACACATACACACACACACACACACACAGCACGCGCACACACACACACACACACACACACACACACACACACACACACACACACACAGAGAGAATAGACAATGATTTACAATGTGTGTACATCAACACCAATTGCTGGAAAGAGTCTTCACGACTGTTTGAATGGGGGGCAAGGATGTGGGGCTAAGCAGGGTTAAAGCGTCTTTTTTTTTCAAATGGAAAATCGCACATAAGATCGTTTTTGCTTCTCTCTGTGCACTTAGAATAACTGGACTGGACTGGACTGTAGGTTGTGAAGGTTGTGGGAATCGTTTACGCTCACGTCAGAAAATCTCCCACTTGGACTTGGAGTACCTTCAGTTGGAACTTGGCTGTTACAGTAAAAAAATATGGATAAACAGGGAAAGAGTTCTCTCAATTTCCATGTATGACCTGTGCATATGAAGAAACGGACAATAAAAGCTGACTTGACTTGATTTGACTCTTGAAAAACTAGAGGCAGGAAGAAAAGTAACGGAGCAAGCTGACGGAGGAGATAAATGAAGGAGAGAGAAAGTGCGCCAGTGTTGCCAGGTGTACGATAATTATCATATTTGTACCATAATTTTGTCCTGTTCACAATCCAAAAAAACGTGATGTACAATAATTTCAGAATTTTCATTCAGTCTCCTTTACACAACAATTTGGTTTGTGCTGTCATTTCATCTCCAACTAGGGATGCACCGATACCACTTTTTTGAAAACCGATACAAGTACGAGTACATTAATGTGTGTACTTGCCGATACTGAGTACCGATACCGATACCTTTTACCACCAAAATACAATGAAAATAAATGCATGGCCTTGTTTTTTTCCGCCTGTGATATTTTTATTGTCCATTTCCATGTAGATTTAAATGTTAGTAAATGTATGAGGTGGCACTTTTTTCCATGCTGATTCCAAGTCCACAGAACATGACAAGATTTTGCATTGTTTTGAGTAATAGTAGCACTTGTAGCTGGCAAGTGCTTGACGAGTATGAGTACGAGTATAATGAGCAGTATCGGGAGCCGGGTGCATCCCTATCTCCAACCCCTCAAAAAAAACAAAAAACGATCATTTTGAAATAGTTCATTATTTTCCATCTGGCAACACTGAAGTGTGCCGTCATCGCGGCCCTTAGTCCTCAGACACCTCTTAACAATATATAAGCTACCCAGGGATACTGGAGAGGGTCAGTGCCCCTCGCAGAAGAGACAGGAAGAAAAAGAAAGAAAAGAAGAGAAGAGGAAAAAGAAAAAGAAAGAAGGAGAGGAACTTAATGAACAAGATGAAGTGTGCCGTCACGTTCCTCCTTATTCCTCAGACGCCACTTTAAGGAAGCACGCTCTCAGTAACGTTCTACAGTGTTGATTCAATACTGTGCAGGAAATGGTCAAAAAAGGTACTGCAACTATGTTGCTCATTGAAACTGGGCTGCCTATTGCCAAATTTGATCTTTACATGAAAGTTCTCTGTTTCCTGCGAAACACTGATTCGTTTTCATTTTATGGTCCAAGTGTTATTTGTTTCAGCTAAATAATGGCTATTTTTGAAATTCAAAATGGCGGACCATGTTGCGATCTATTTTATGTAGTTTGAAAAGTGCAATTTTTTCAACATGGGCTATAATGGTAATAAAATGAATAATATCATAATGAATTCGCGATGCTGTGGATTCATGAAAAAGGTAACATTAGTGAATGGGCAGCATGAATTCTGGAAATAAACAACTAAAAATCTCACACAGTGTCCCTTTAAGAGAGTTGCATGTAACGCACATGCAGAGTTGATCTGTGTGCAGTGTGAGCAGGTTCTCGTCCCTGATCAGAGAACAGCAGGTCAGTGGAATTTCATCGCAGGACACCGATAGGGCCCCCCAAACGTCCTTACACACTCACATTAGGGTCCCCACTATAAATACAGCCAGGAGGACCTTGGGCCCCAGGGAAATTGCCCTGGTCGGTCTCCCGTATGGTTCCGCCAGGGGCGGAGCACTGGTATTGGGACAGGGGGCGCGGGAGATGTGTCAGAGGCATTGGGCCCACGAAATATCGTAGAATGGGGCCCCTACAAGATGTTTGGCAATCGAAAGCCACTGGCAGGGGGCCCCCCCAAGTGGTGAGGCCGGGGGTTCCTGGCCCCTATGCCCCCCCCCCTCTGCTCCGCCCCTGGGTTCCGCCCCTGCAGCCGGTATATCCGAGCCCAGTTGCAGTCGTCTCGCCCCAGGGCCCTCCACTCTGTATAATTATGCTGCGATACTCTGCCTGACTACACAGTCCTTAGTCTTTAGTCCACCTCCCCAGGCGTTAAAATTGAACACGTTTCCTCCGCTGACCAAGTCCCCCACGTACGGTACATACACTCATACATAATTACGCTACTCCCTCAGAATCCACACTCCTTAGGCCGCAGTCCGTCTCCCCAGGCGCTAAACTCTAACAAGGATATGTTTCCTCTTCTGACCCCAGCTGCATGAATAACAAGTGATCAACATATACCAGGGGCCCAACCATGTTCCCCCACTAACACTCATATGTGTGCACACACACTTACAACGTTTAAAGTGAGCACACACACATACGCACGCATTGCACGCACGCACGCACACACACACACACACACACACACACACACACACACACACACACACACACACACACACACACACACACACACACACACACACACACACACACACACACACACACACTAAGTTTGAAGTGCGTTTAAACATTAGACACATACACATGTGAAACTGCATATGCACATGTGCACAGACACACAAACACACACACACACAAACAAACGCAAATGCATACGGTATGCACATCCACAGACAAACACACAGACACACTAAGAAGTCCTCACACAGCCCCCGCCCCTCAACACACACACACACACTTAGAAGTGCTCACACTCACACTCACACACACACACACACACATACACACACGCACACACACACACACACACACACGCACACACATGCGCACACGCACACGCACACGCACACGCACGCGCACACGCACGCGCACACATGCACACACACACGCACACGCACACGCACACACTCCTTCTCTTTCTCCCTCCACTGGGTCCTTGTTTTCATATATTTGTGCAGCTGCAGCTGGGCTAATAATGACATCAAGCCCTTTTAGACCACTGCGCAACAATTTATCCATTAAAGCTCAATTAGGGGCGACGGAGGCTCTGTCAACTACCATCGACTTTTTAACACACACACGCACACGCTCGTGCGCACACACACGCACGGACGCACACTCACACACACCCACACCCACACCCAGACACACATGCACACGCACACAAGCGCACACACACACACACACACGCACACGCACACGCACACGCACACGCTCGGAGACCAATAAGTCATTCTGCTCAGTTTAGCAGGAAGATAAATAAAGCTGGGACACTCCATAAGAGTTAGCTAGCTGCCTGCAGGGACGTCTTTATCTTCTTGCGGTCGTGAAAACTAAAAACGCAATTCGTTGGCGCTCGTTGGACGTCGGGCTTGGTTATCGTGGTTCCATCTGACATGGTGTTTGAAGGCCATTCCATCCACATTCCTACGGTTATGGAGTGATGGAGTTCTTCACACCTTAGATAAGGTGCTAGAGCTGTGGCTGTGCATCGTTAAACCAGATGTGGAAAAACACAGGGGAGGTTGGGCTACTTTTGGTCATGACACATGTGCCCAGCAGGGCTTGACATTAACTTTTTTGCTTGCCGGCCACTATGGCTAGTGGTTTTCCCGGGTCACTAGCCATCCAGTTATTCAACTAGCCACAATATTTTTTATTATCATGACGCTGTACATCTAAAGCAAGAAGGTGAGTGCATGGGTTTCTACATGGAAATAAAGCACACATATAGAAACTGAGTTTTCAGATACAAACAATTGATACACAAGGGGAAAAGTGCAGAATATACGCTACTCTGATGTCATACCATAGAATAAGCTACCTGCCAAATTGGCTAGCACACTGAAATTGTTACCAGCCACAGCCAATTTTGACCAGCATTTGGTCGGCTGGCAGGTGCCAATGTCAAGCCCTGGTGCCCATACTTATAAAGCATAGTCTACTCCATCGCCTCTTAGTGCAGTTGGTCTTGGTCCCATTGGTAGGCCGATTCATTGTTGGCTGGAAGAACTATCATAACAGCACTGTTACAACTTTAAAGTTTTAAGTAACAGATTAAGACATGATCATTAGCATAACAACGAACTTATAATAGAAGCTTTGTCTTGTAAAGTGTGTAGGATAGTGGCCAGAGTAGGTATTGCAACTATGCTGCCCATTGAAACTGTGCTGCCTGTTGCCAAATATGATCTTTTCATGAATATTTACTAAATGATGAATGAACTACTAGTATGACCAAAGTACTGCAGCTAAAAATGTCTATTTCTGGAAATTCAAAATGGCGGACAAGCGGGAAAATCGCCTTTTCATGTTGCCCATTTTTTCTTTTTCTTGTTTTCCAACGTTACCATTTAAATCTTCTCTTTAAATATCTTCCAGTACTGTCTCCAGCCTTAAATTCAATAGTGTTAATATTCAATTTAATTTATATTGACCTCAAACATTGGTTGTAAAGTGAAAGTGCTGTACACACAAGGTCCATCAAAACTTCTTTCTCCTTCAACTTAGAAGATAAGAACTAAGAAATGAGCAGACTTCCAGTTCATAGGAAAGGAGAGGAAAACGAAACAACCAGGAAAATTGTGCAAGACTTCTTAATGTCAAGACATTTACCTCGTCATTGAACCCAATAATGGGTCACTTAAGTTTAAAATGAGAGTAGTAAAATGTCAAGTGCAAACTGTACAAAGCACGCCAATACAAATTAATTTTGATTCAACACACGGCACAAATAAACTCTTGCTGAATTACAATGTGCATGCAATGTCAAGTGGGTGAGACCTTAAGTAAAATTTGAAGTACTCAGTGTGTATAAAATAGGACAGGCAAAGGACTGTTTATTGGACATAACATGTTGCTGAGTTACGTGCATGCAGACTTAACAGTGTGTGAGATTGTGATAGGCCAAACAAGTAATGTGCACATACAGAGTGAAACGCCAAGTCATTTTATTATCATGGAACACAGCAAGAGGTCACTACGGTGCAAAATGAGAACCATAAAATGCAAAAACTAAATGCAAACATAAATGTATTTTGACTGAATAAAATACATATCATGCTGTAGTGTTGGTGCAAAAAGAGACACTAATGGATGGAGACTGTGAACAAAATGACTGCGAATAATATGCCAAGTACAAATTCCACAGTAAATGTCAATATAAATGTATTACGTTTGAGAGGGGAAAAGAGTAGAAAATGAGCGCTTCAATTCATAGTAAAAGAAAAGAATGACGTGCAGATGAAGACCTCCAAACTTCCAGACGTTTTAGTGTCATTGAATACAATAAAGGGTAAATGGGGTTGATAAAAAAGAGCCTAATAAATTGTCAAGTTCAAAACATACATAACAAATGCGACGCCAGTAAAATATATTATGATCGACAACAAGGAATAAATAACATGTTGAGCTACAAGGTGCATACAGAGTTAACAGTGGGTGAGACCGTGATGGGGCCAAACCCTAAAGCTTATAAGATCTGCTCTGTGGGTTTCCTGGGTGTCAAAACAAGAAAAATGTATTGCGTTTTGACCAGCCCTTGTTGCTGCATAGCGCAGACAAGAGCAGACAGAGGCGGACTTAACCTTAGGCAAACCTAGGCAATTGCCTAGGGCCCCGACCAAATCTCCCCTTAGTAGGGGCCCTCAACTGTCACACCAGTCGTGATAAACACACAAAAATAGGCCTGATTTTAATTTTCATTCATGTAAAGTAATCAAAAGTATACGTGACAGAACACTAAAATAGCACCTTCGCTTCCTCCATGCCAATTGGTGACCTTATTTTGTGTTCGTGTTTAAAGAATGACTTTTGAGGGCCCCATGTCTATACTTTGCCTAGGGCCCCAAAATGTCTAGATCCGCCCCTGAGTGCAGGATTGAATTTCTTTCCCATGCACGGTCCTGAATGCAAGGCAATATATAACACAGTTTCCCTGGTGATCATACCCATGGTGTTGAACTCATAGTATAATGCCAGCAAAACCAGGGCCACTGACAGCTTTGGCTGGGCACAGGACAGAGTCGCCTGAATGGGCCCCCCACCCAATACATGCAATGTAATGAGAACCAAATTCTGAGCCCCCCCTTCGCTCTGGGCCCGGGACAGCTGACCCCTTTGTCCTCCCCTGTCGGCTTCCCTGAGCAAAACAGCAATGTATAGGGGTGGAAACAATTGTCACAAAACACGCATAGGCTACAATGTGAGCTGCACACACATGAGACTGAAATCTTGGACCGTAAAAGTGAATAACAAACCGTTTTATTCTTATTCTGCCCGTTGAAATAGGAGTATTATAACACAGCTTTCCAGGGCATGTATACAATCATGAGACTGACAATCTTCAAATGATTAAAGTAAATGACAAACAGTTTTATTGTTATTCTGCCCGTCGAATTGGCAGCATTATCAGTGCTTTGCTGGGCATACAACAATATTGGTCATTTTGTAAACTGCTCAGGGTGGGAAAGGATATTTTGGGCACACTTCAAAGTGTTTCCTCTTTGAGTCATAATAAAAGCCTTTGCATGACAGCCCACAAAATATTTGCATCGCGAACACAAATAATTTCGTAGTTCAAAGCAATGTCCACAAAAAGACTTGGAATTTATTTTGCCGTAGCGTAATGCTAACACACACACACACACACACACACACACACACACACACACACACACACACACACACACACACACACACACACACACACACACTCTAACACACACACACACACACACACACACACACACACACACACACACACACACACTCACACACACACACACACACACACACACACACAGCAGCTGACAGCTTTCGCTGGGCCTAGGACAAAATCATTTTAAATGCCCCCTACCCAATACATAGAATGTAATGGGGACCCGAATCTGGGCCCCCTATCTCCCTGGGACCAGGACAACATACCCCTTTGTCCAGCCCTATTGGCGGGTCTGCACACACACACACACACACACACACACACACACACACACACACACACACACACACACACACACACACACACACACACACACATACCAAATCTGTTTGGGGCAGTCGGGAAGTCACATGACATGACATTGCGCATTTTCAAGTGAGACAAATGTCATCTTACTTCCAATTCGGGATCACAAAGTTCTCTCTGTCTCTCTCTCTCTCTCTCTGTCTTTCTATCTCTCTCTCGCACTCGCACTCGCTCTCTTTCTCTCGTTCTCTCTCTCTCTCTCTCTCTCTCTCTCTCTCTCTCTCTCTGTCTCTCTCTCTCTCCCTACTCCACAGTTTGTGTTCTGAATCCAGATGGAATTACACGTCTTAGCTCTCAGCTGGCTTATGTTCCGAGCTAATGGGCCTCGCCTGTCTGGCTGGGTGCATCGCTTGCTGCACTAAAGCGATCGTGTGTGGTGTGGGGGTTTTTTTTGTACTCTTTTTTTTCATTTCACTTTTTCTTTTCTTTTTTTTTTCTCGGCGTCTTTTGTCAGGTTCCAAGGGGAACTTTAAGGTCATCCCTCACCGTGGACGCCAAGCCAGGCTGGCCGGCCTGGATCAACAAATACATCCTCCAGCACCATTACTTTGAGTCATGGTCGCTCGCTCTCGCCTGCTCCAGACAGAAGGAGTAAAAGGCAGCAAGGGCAGCATAGGACCTGGTGGTGCCGCCATTCACCCCACCAACCAGCCAGCCAGGCAGGGTGTGCGTTCCAATATGCAACCTTGCTTCCTCCACTTGTGCTTGTGGCCTCGTACCAGGAAGTAATATGTCATGATGACATCACTGACAACAGCATTATATTTTAATATCTTGCAAAAGCTCAATTGTAAAGTCTTTTCCTCATTTTCAATTGGGATGGTGAATGAAAAATAGTCCCCAAAAAGTTGTTGTGGCTAGGCTGACAGCTGGGAAACTTTATTGTTTTCTCCACGGAGGAGGGGCCAGGAGGCGGGGCGAGTCCACAAGCACAGGTGGAGGAAGCAAGGGTGCATATTGGAATGCACCCTGGGAAGTATAGGCAGCCAGGGAGACAGGTGGGGAGGCAAGCCGTCCACCAAATTCTCAGAGTGCAACCAACCACCTAGTTCAACTATTATACTATATAATATAATATCCTATAATCAAAAATATAGGTAGTAGAAAAGCGAACATCCATACATAAGTATCCTATGTAACATTCTCATCCAAAAATGATTATAATCAACAATTACAAGTTGAGGTATAGGGTGAAGGCAGGCAAGGAAGCAGACTGGATTTCAACAACATATAGTTCAATTGAAATAATATAACATGATATGATAAAGGAATGTAAGCAGCAAACGTGCATAAATAATTATATACCTACACACACAAAGACAATTCCAATCAAATCAATAAAAAAAACACTTTCAAGGAATGGTATAGGGAGATTTACAGGCAGGCAGGCCAGGCCAATCTGTCCCCAGTGGCCCATAAGGGTCCTCCCTCACAGCGGACGCCAAGCCGCCCTGGATCAACAAATACATCCTCCAGCACCATTACTTTGAGTCATGGTCGCCCTCGCCTGCTCCTGACAGAGGGAGGCAGCTAGGGGCAACGTATAGGCAGAGATTCTTTAAGTATAGAGATATGCCAATGTAATAGGTTGCTATGGGCACCTAACATGACCAGGTTCCGGTCTGCCTAAAGGGACGTGTCATAATACTCCTAGCATTGAATAGAACAGTCCTTAGGTCTGCCTAGGTCTGCCTAAAGGGGGATTTCACCCCCCTCCCTTGCGACAATAGAACCCGGAAACAATGGGCCAATGGAACCTCTCTCTCTCTACTCTCTCTGGTATAGGGGCCTGGTGGTGCCGCCATTCACCCCACCAACCAATCAGGCCCATCTCTCTCCCGTGAACCATCAGAAGCAGCTGTTTGCGTCAGCCAGGCAGAGGCAGACAGTCAATTATCTGTGTACAACCATAGGGTGTATAGTTCAACTATTAACACAATATAATTAATAAGCATATTAAATAACAAACATCCCTACAATAAATAGGCTACATATTAGTGCATACACATGCAAAAGAACTCAAACGTTTAAATAACAAACATCCATACCATATCCATCTATCCAATATACAGTGTAGGCTACATAGTGCATACACATACAAAATAATTAAAATCAAGATAAACAAAAGCAAACATACAGTATAGCTGAATTATTCACGAAATATACAGTAATTAATATACCTATTACATATCAAACATCCATACAACATATAGGCTACACATTAGTGCATACACATAGAAAAATAATTGAAATCAAGATAAACAATTGCAAACTGGGGTAGGCCAGGCAACCAACCAGCCAGGCAGGCCAGCCAGTCTCTCTCTCTCACGTGGCCCATCAAACGCAGCTGTCGGTTGGCTACCCTACTTCCTTTGTACCCCCCGTACCCCCTGGCCCTTGCCGTCGTGATTGGTGATAAACGCTGGTGAAGGGTGGTTAGCTGGTCGGTTGGTTGGGTGATCTATGGAGTCCATGTGGAGGGAGCCATACGTCATTTCTCCACCGTTTGTTTGGAAAACTGTAAAATGGAAGGTTAGGTTATAGGGTTGGAATTCCCCTTCCTCCTCCCCCCTACCCCTCACAACCCATTTCAAGAGCCCCTCCAACGCCCCACCCAACCACCACTAACATCTACTACTAACATCCCCATAACTGCATCTCACACCCGCAAAATCAATCACCACCCACAAACCCCCCACACCAACATACAGCAAAAATGGTTCGGGTTTACCACCCACCCCACCACTCTCAAACCATCACCACCACAACTGAAATCCCCATTACTACGGTACACGCTCACAAGGGCCAAACTTAAGGTTGGAATTTGTCACTTACCGTACAGGGGGTAGGTGACCTCTTGTCAACACAGTCCTCCAATTTTTAAGGGGTAGTAGTCCATCCCACCCCCCAAACCCCCTTCTCCACCCTCATCAACTCAGGGTTGACCCGTCATTGGAAAACACCACATGAGGCGAATGGGGGCTTGGGCTGTAGGTCATTTCACGAGGAGGTGAAAAGCTACGGAGGCTTGCAAAGGTCAAACGCCATAAACTGAACCCACTATATAACACACTTTTTTAATGGCGTGTTCAAACACCCCACATATGTGGCAAGGCAACACGTACGGCGTGTTGACACAAAACCCCAGAGAACGTTAGTGGCTTAAAGAACTACGCTTACATTTTTCTTCTCCCGCGGTGATGGGTAATTTATTTCCTTAAATGAGCCAGCTGGCTAAAGTGGGCTTTGGGGTTCTAAAGCCAGTGCTTCCCAATAACTGTTACTTAATGCAGGGATTTCCTTGGCAGTTACTGTGCTGTGAGCGCAGCAGAACAGCGGTGGGTGCCGTTATAATGGTTTAGGTTGGGAGCACAGTGGCTGGTGAGCCCCAGAGAACGTTACCTGAACCTGGGCCCCTGTAGATTTCCTCCAGGCCCCTGTTGTGGCCCCTATGCTGAACAGCCAATGACATGATATACTTTTTTTTTTAAATTATTATACATTTTTTATATTATTATACAAAATACATCTCTTTTGCCAATCTATGTGCCCCCTGAAGAAATAATGGCACCACCTCAGCCACCTTTGGTCTAGAACCGACCCTGATTACTGGCTTCTAGATCTAGTTTTAGAAACTAGAACTAGAACTAATAGGCTACTACACCATTTTCCCCCTGTGGTGGTTAATTTATTTCTTCAGGTGACCCAGCTGGCTAAAGTGGGCTTTGGGTCTCTAAAGCTTGTGCTTCTCAGTAACCTACGCAAGTGGCTTAGTTAATGCAGGGATTTCCTTAACAGTTACATACTGTGTTGTGAGTGCACCAGCACAGCAGCACGGCAGGCGGTGACCACATTATTGGCTTGGCCTGCCTGCCTGGGAGAATCCAACAGCACAGTGGTTGGCTGAATGGCTGGCTGAATGGCTGGCTGGTCACAGAGTGTTATTAAAGAGGGACGTTTAGAGGCGACCCCCAGGAGAGGGGACGAGAAGAGGAAGTGGAGGCGTCTTTAACTCCGGGGGTGGAAGAAGGAGAGGAGAGGAGAGGGCAGGAGAGGACAGGGCATCAGGAGAGGAGAGGAGAGGAGAGGGCAGGAGAGGACAGGGCATCAGGAGAGGACAGGACAGGACAGGACAGGACAGGGTATGAGGAGAGGAGAAGAGAGGACAGGACAGGACAGGACAGGACAGGACAGGACAGGACAGGACAGGGTATGAGGAGAGGAGAAGAGAGGACAGGACAGGACAGGACAGGACAGGACAGGACAGGACATCAGGAGAGGACATGACAGGACAGGACAGGAGGAGAGGACAGGACAGGATAGGAGGAGAGGAGAGGAGAGGAGAGGAGAGGAGAGGACAGGAGAGGAGAGGAGAGGAGAGGAGAGGAGAGGACAGGACAGGACAGGACAGGACAGGACAGGACAGGATAGGAGGAGAGGAGAGGAGAGGAGAGGACAAGAGAGGAGAGGAGAGGAGGGGAGAGGAGAGGAGAGGAGAGGAGAGGAGATGAGAGGAGAAGAGAGGACAGGACAGGATAGGAGGAGAGGAGAGGAGAGGAGAGGAGAGGAGAGGGCAGGCAAGGGCAGGACAGGGCAGGAGAGGGCAGGAGGAGAAACGAGAAGAGACGAGACAACAGATGTAGTATGTGGAGAGGACAGGATGGCACAGGAGGAGAGGAGAGGAGTGCAGAGGAGGACAGGAGGAGTGACGAGACAAGAGGAAAGGACAGGGCAGACTGGGGGCTGAAATGAGAGCCTAGATGTGACGAGATGAGGGGAGAGGACAGGAATACAGAGAGGAGAAGGGAGGACTGGAGAAGACTGGAGAGGCCCAAAAAGAAAGGAGAGGAGGAGAAAGAAGTGGAGAAGGGGAAGAAAAGGACAAGATGAGAGGAGGGGAAGAGGATATGAGAGGAGGAAACATAGGGCAGGAGAAAGGAGGAGAGAAGGGGAAGAGAAAGGAGGGGCAGAAGGGGAGGAGGACATAGGAAAGGAGAGGAGGAGAAAACATAGGGCCTGTGGACCTTGCTGGCGCATTGCAGTGACACCAGTAAATCTGACGTGATCCCCCACATCCCCCCCGACTACACCATAAAACAGTCGCAGGAGACTGGGGTGGGGGAGGAATGGGGTTGTGTGTGTGTGTGTGTGTGTGTGTGTTTGTGTGTGTGTGTGTGTGTGTGTGTGTGTGTGTGTGTGTGTGTGTGTGTGTGTGTGTGTGTGTGTGTGTGTGTGTGTGTGTGTGTGTGTGTGTGTGTGTGTGTGTGTGTGTGTGTGTGTGTGTGTGTGTAAGGCACCCTCACTCCCCTCTTTCAGTGTGTGTGAGTGTGTGTGTGTGTGTGTGTGTGTGTGTGTGTGTGTGTGTGTGTGTGTGTGTGTGTGTGTGTGTGTGTGTGTGTGTGTGTGTGTGTGTGTGTGTGTGTGTGTGTGTGTGTGTGTGTGTGTGTGTGTGTGTGTGTGTGTGTGTGTGTGTGTGTGTGTGTGTGCATGTGCAAGTGTGTGTGGTGCACTAGACACTAGAACCATGAATACCTGAAGGCCTACTGCCAGAGGGTGAGCTATCTCTAAGAAGTCAGACAGCTTAACAACTAGCACACACACACACACACACACACACACACACACACACACACACACACACACACACACACACACACACACACACACACACACACACACACACACACGCTCTCACACACACACACACACACACACGTGCGCACCCACACACACTCAGAGAGAGAGTGAGCGGAGGAGTACGGGGCCTCTTGGCTGGTTGAGAGGAGGGGATGCCATGGCTTCTTATACGGGCTCCATGACAGACACCAGTCATCCAGAACCAGCAGGCATCAGAGAGAGAGAGAGAGAGAGAGAGAGAGAGAGAGAGAGAGAGAGAGAGAGAGAGAGAGAGAGAGAGAGAGAGAGAGAGAGAGAGAGAGAGAGATAATGAAATAGAGAGAGGTAAAGAGGGTGGGACAAAAAAGAAGGTAAGGAGAAAAGGAGGGAATGAAATCAAAATGAAATCGAGAGAGAGAGAGAGAGAGAGAGAGAGAGAGAGAGAGAGAGAGAGAGAGAGAGAGAGAGACAGAGACAGGGACAGAGAGAGAGTGGGTTGTGGGTGAAAGGCTGTGAGTGACAGGAGAGGGACAATTGATTGTTGATCGATGGAAAATGAAGACAAGACCTGCAGTAGAGGAAAGAATCAACAAAAGGTTAAAACAGCTGAAATTGTTGAAATCCAGCCCACCTATTTACTGTAGGTGTAAACCCAATCACAAGTGCACATATAGGATTTGCATCTTATCTCTAACATGAAAATAAGAAATGGATTGAGAAATGGAGGAGGAGGAATGTAAGAGGGTTGGTGGGGGGGAGGGGGGGGGGGCAAACAGACATACCAGGCCATATGAGGGAATGCACCAGAGAGGGGAAGGAAAAAAACGTGAGTGACAGAAAAGCATCAGTGGTAGGAAAGGAAGGATTGAAGGAGAGAGGAACGTTGCAATAGAAGAGTGGAAAGATCATGAAAAGAAGGGGAAAGTGTGGAAAGTTTTTAAAAAAGAAAATGACAGGAGGAAGAGAGAGGGACTACGTTGAGAGTGGCGGGTGAAAGAATGCAACTGGAAAAAAAGCGAGAGTGACAGAGGCATCACACGCAAAGAAAAGAGGGATGGAGAATTAGATTGAGAAGAGAGAACAGAAGTGTAGTGAGACCTCAATTAAAAGCAAAGAAAACAACTGTAAAACCAAAAAAGCAGAAGCCGATATGCAAACTGGAACACACATGAATGGAGTGGAACAAAGATGAGAGAGGAACAAGAGATAGTGACTGGAATTTGGGGTTGCATGTTGGACTTGCAATGGCCTTTTCAGTGTTGTGTTTGGAGTGTGTTTGGGGTTGTGCATTCATGATTGACAGGGAGGTTTTGGGCTTGTGTGCCGGGCACTGAGTGTGTTAAGTGGTGTGTGAAGTGTGTGAGAGATGGTGTGTTTAGGATTGTGTGTTTGCACTTGTAGGAACTTAGTGCTTGGTCTTGTGTGCATTCGATTGCAGAGACTGGATGTTTGGGCTTGTGTGTTGCATGGCTCGCCTGCTCGTCTTCCTCCACACTTCACTGCACCACCTTTGTGCTGCTGTCATACCACCAGGTTCTGCAGAGCCATCAAGGGTCACAGGAACATGCAAGCACACGCACACACGCACGCACACACGCACGCACTCATGCATGCACACCCATGCACATGCACACACAAACATTTGCTCACACATTCCCTCTCTCCCCATTACACACACACACACACACACACACACACACACACACACACACACACACACACACACACACACACACACACACACACACACACACACACACACACACAGGCATGCATGCACATGCACATGTATACACAAAAACATTTGCTCACTCATATCCTCTCTCCCCTTCACACACCCACTGACACCCACTCACACACACACACACACAAACACGCACACGCACGCGCACACGCACACACACACACACACACACACACGAACACACACACGCACGCGCGCACGCACGCACGCACACGCACGCACACACACACACACACACACACACACACACACACACACACACACACACACACGCACACGCGCACACACACACACACAGACACACAGACACCTTCCCTTCCCCTCCCCTCTCCTCTTCCAGGTTATTAGATGCCGTTCCCCTTTCCCACATAGAGCCGTGTTTGTGCCCATGGATCTGCTGCTGCGTGGGTGCCGTGCTGGCCCTCTGGCCAGGACCGCCGACAGATTTCACTGGGCCCAGGAAAAAGCCACCAGAAAGGGCCCCCCCACTCAATACATTCAAGGTAATGGAGACCGAATTCTGGGCCCCATCTCCCTGAGCCCGGGACAATTGACCCCTTTGTCTCCCCTGTCAGCTTCCCTGTCTGCGGCCTCCCAGACACTAATCTCTTCATACGCCGCCGACGACAATTAAAAGCACAAACAAACGCCGACCTGACCACAGCGCCCACACAGAGACCAAACGAGAGAGAGAGAGGGAGAGAGAGAGAAAGAGAGAGAAAGAGGGGGGGGAGAGAGAGCGAGAGAGAGAGAGAGAGAGAGAGAGAGAGAAAGAGAGACAGAGACAGAGACAGACAGAGAAAAAGAGAGAGAGAGAAAAAGAGAGAGAGCGAGAGAGAGAAAAAGAGAGAGAGAGAGAGGGCCTGTACGGGCGGCATCACCGTTCCGGATCTCTGATTTCTTGGCCGTTGACCCAGACGGAGAGACGTGAGGACGGATGGAGGATGGATGGATGGATGGATGGATAAATGGATGTAGGCATGCAGGCACACACACACAGACAGACGGAGGGATGGATGGATGGACAGACGGAATGGAGCCTGTGAGAACTAAAACGACTTTCGGCCCAGCGTTGATGCATTTCTGCGTCATCCTAGTTGGAGGTCTGCTCCAACGCATACAGACACAGATGTAATAGGCACACACACGCACGCACGTACACACGCACGCACGCACACACACACACGCACGCACACACACACACACGCACGCACGCACGCACGCACGCACACACACACACACACACACACACAGGGTCGCTGATAGCTTATGCTGGGCCAGGGGCAAAGTCATCTGAAAGGGCCCCCCATCCAATACATACACTGTAATGAAATCCCAATTATGGGCCCCCTCTCTCTCTGGGCTCGGGACGACTGACCCCTTTGTCCCCCCTTGTCAGCTTCCCTGCACGCACACACACACACAAGCCTTTCCTCACTCTCCCGCTTACATTGGCCTGGCTGGGAACAGTTCCGATCTGCTGTTTAATAAATCAGGAACGTTTTCATACCTTATTTTAGTAGTTGGCTCAGGGCTGGAAGATGTGCGGTCTAGCGAACAGGCGCTGAGGGACCATTGCATAGCAACGGGAAGTTTTAGAAAGACTCGCTTTCGTATAAAAGAAAGACACACTTACTGCACTATGCGACCAGACATGCATGCAACAACGCCTGCGGTCAGTCTCTGATCTTAGTCAAGCTGGGAGACCACACTGCAAACGTTTAGCGAAGGGAAAGAGAAAAAACAACCACTTGCTATTAATTACGTTTGTCTTTCGCATTTATCATTGCGCGCGTTTAAATGCATTTCGTGATTCTTCCTTCGAAAACGCTTTTCTGCCACGATCCGAGGGGATTGTTTGAGTCAGCTGACACGAACGTTGAACGTCCAGACGAGCAGAAGACCTCATTTGATTCCCTCGGTTTTCTGTGGCTTGGGCCATTTTGGAAAGTACACGGAAAAGTGCTGGCTTATCACAGCCAATGTCTACTCCGTTTAGCTTGATAAGAAACAGAGGCAGTCTGTTTTTTAAAAGAAAGGGGAAAAAAACAAAGCAAAGGAAAGCAATGCTGCTAGGGCAATAAGGAGAACAGGCCTGCACACGGCCCACTCGAACTCCATTCCTCAGGTCCTCACAGACTTCTTGCAGACAGTCTCTCAGTCTCTCTCTCTCTCTCTCTCTCTCTCTCTCTCTCTCTCTCTCTCTCTCTCTCGATATTTATCTCCCTCTCTCTTTTTCCCACTCTCCCTGCATGGCCCTTTCAGACTTCATTCTTCAGGTCCTCACAGACCTCCCTCTCCCTCTGTCTCTCTGTCTCTCTGTCTGTCTGTCTGTCTCTCTCTCTCACACACACACACACACACAGTCCCCTGCATGCATACGCTCTCTTGTGTTTTAAAAAAAAACATAGATCAGCAAAAGAAAAGGAGGTTGAAGATACAAAGATAGAGGTAAATAGGGACATCCTATTCGGAACGAAAGAATACGAAGAGAGAAGAGAAGATCAGACTCACTCTTTTATTGGCTTCTGTGGTTTATGCAAAGAGAAGAAGAGAGAGGGGAGAGAGAGAGAGAGAGAGATGAATAAAGAAAAGGCAAGGAGGGGGAAAACTGAAGTAGCATCGTGTAGAAGAGGAGAGAAGAGGAGCAGAGGAGTGGAGAGATGCAAGCGATAGGGGCTGTGAGAGGAGGAGTGGATGGAAGAGGAGAACAGAGGGGGAGTGGAGAAGAGAGACGTAAGTGAACAGGGCTGTGAGGAAAGGAGAGAAGAGGAGAGGAGAGAGGAAAGGAGAGGATAGGATAGGAGAGGAGAGGAGGGGAAAGAGGAAAGGAGAGGAGAACAGAGGGGAAAGGAAAGGAAAGGAAAGGAAAGGAAAGGAAAGGAGAGGATAAGTGGTTAGGAGAGGAGAGGACAGGACAGGACAGGGCAGGAGAGATGCAAGTGATATGACTTGTGGACAGCACGTTTGCGTGTCTGTGTGTTTTTTCATGCCTTGTAAAGCTTGGCAAGCCTGCACGGCCCCATGGTCACGCCAATGAAGCCTTCAACCAAATTGAATTTGAATTCGCCATAGCAAGAGAGAGGGGGGCAGCAAACAAGACGAACGGACTGAAAGAATGAAATATGAAGACTGCAACTAGGGAGGGAAAATAAAAGAGAGAGGGAGATAGGGAGCGAGAGAGAGAGAGAGAGACAGAGAGAGAGAGAGAGAGAGAGAGAGAGAGAGAGAGAGAGAGAGAGAGGGAGAGGGAGAGAGAGGAGAGAGAGAGAGAGGGAGAGGGAGAGAGAGGAGAGAGAGAGAGGCAGGAGGCAGCAAACAAGACAGACGGGCTGAAAGAATGAACTGTGAAGACTGCAACTGGGGAAGGAGAATGTTTTTTTTTTTTAAAGAGAGAGAGAGGGATGTATGAGAATAGAGAGAATAGAGATGGACAGATAGAGAGGAAAATGAAGTAAGACAATGAACTGTTGAAGGGAGAAAAAATGATGAAGAGTGAGTGAATGAACTGTTGAGGAGGAGGAGGACCAGAGAAAGATTGCGCAAGAGAAAGAAGCAGACAAGCAGAGAGAGTGAGAGAAAGAAGGAGCATAAGAACAAACTGGAGAGGGAGAGAAAGATAGAATGAAGCATAGAGATTTAAAGAAAAGTCAGAAATGCAATGAGAACAGACAGGAAAGATGGAGAATAAACAGAGAATAAGACAGAGGTAGACAGGGAGAGAGAGAGAGAGAGAGAGAGAGAGAGAGAGAGAGAGAGAGAGAGAGAGAGAGAGAGAGAGAGAGAGAGAGAGAGAGAGAGAGGGAGAGGGAGAGAGAGAGAGAATAAACCATTAAACGGAGAAGTCTGCAGCTGCTGTCTGAGAGTAGAGTGACGAGTGGTGATCATAAGGCACCCTGGGCCTAGTTTTCAACACGCCACCACTTTATCACCTCACAACAGACACTTCACGTCAGCCAACTCCGCTCAGATGGGCTTGGCAGGCGGGTGTAGGGTGGCTTTTCTGATCTGAAACTATCACAGGTCATAGAGGTGAATGAGCTCCATTTCAACTAATGAGGGCAAAGTGTTTTTGAGGTCAGAAAATAGCAATAACTGGATGAAGGAAAGGTAACATAGGCCTACGATTCCTTGAAATTGTATGTAAACAAGACCAAGATGGATGTGATGTTTTGAACATGAATTATGCAGTGTAATGCTTCTTCAAATACTGGGCTTCACAATGTTGTTTAAGCTCTTATGAACATTTCAAGTCTTCATCGTATTAAGTTTAATTTTACATAATATGCACAAGAAAAATTCTAGTACTATTTAGATGCCTCTTCATCAACGTGAAAATTGACGCATGAGTCAATGGCGTGATCTAATTGACAAAAACCTGGATGCAGTATATTGTGCAATCATTTGTAAATAGAATGATAAGGATGGCATTGAATTCTGCATTGATCTTCTATCACAGTGGTTCTCAACCTTTTTTGAATACACAACCCCTGGACCTGATCATAAGCCTGCTAGCACCCCCTTGACCTCATCATAAGCCTGCCAGCGCCCCCTTGACCTCATCATAAGCCAATGCGTATTAAACATTTACATTTACGTTTTTAGTATTAAACATTTATAATGGACAAATGTCCCCCAATGGCAACTAAGCAAAGCTCCCTCCCAGCTGTATCCGTTTTCAACGTCCCCCTGGGGCTCCCCAACATCCCCAACACTATTCTATCAGAATTATTGTCAATACAAGTATTCCATAGATACAGTGCACAACCGCATAGACAGAGGTTGTGGCAGAACGACTATTGCGTGCGAAACATAACAAGTTCAATTTTCATAATGTCCTTTGCCCTCCAATAAAATATAATTAGGTGGACTACATAAACATTGTTTTTAAACAGGTTGTTTTTACTTAGAATTGAAAATGTCATCGACTCTTCAACTACAATTCGAACTGTAATGCTATATTACATTTGATGGCCTTGGTGGAGTTGAGGAATGTTTAAGCCATTCTTTTTTTTCTTTTTTGCTTAGGCCCTAATTGAATTCAGATTTGTTTTTTTTTGTTCTGGGCATCTCTCTTTCTGTGTGTAATCCCAAAACACGAGCAAGACCATTCAAAGGTTAGGAGGTAAGAACGCAACTTTAGATATGCAACATTTAGCTGGTCCCATGACTTTTCAGTTTGAAACGTTTTACATGACATAATTTGCAGAGTGATCCACTAAAATGGTTAAAAAACGTAAATCTCCCAAGTGACCAAATGTAACTTAGTCTTCTAATGGCATGCTGATGTTACAAACGGAGAGGCGTCCCATAAGAATGGAACTATCCGTGCAACCCTTTAACCCCCCAGAATGAGACAGAGTGAAATGGAGAGAGAGAGAGGGAGAGAGAGAGAGAGAGAGAGAGAGAGGGAGAGAGAGAGAGAGAGAGAGAGAGAGAGAGAGAGAGGGAGAGAGAGTGAAACTGAGAAAGAAAGTGAAAAAGGGAGACAGAGAAAAAGATTGATGCAAGTTGTAGTTGTGTGGAGTGAAAGACGGAAAGGGAGAGGGTGAAAGAAAGAGACAGAGTCAGAGATCAACTGGCGGAGGGCAGAGAAATGATGGATACAAGGTGATGGTGGCACCCTCTCTCCGTGAGAAGATAGAGAAAGAGAATTGGCTAGAGAGTGAAAGAAAGCGAAGACCAAAATAAATAGATAGAGAGAAATTACAGACACAAGGTGGCTTTGTCACATAGCACTGTACAGAAGGGGGGAATGGAGAGAAGGGAAGAGGCCAGAGAGTGAAAGAAAGACATAATACATTGAACTTAAATTGAATGGAATTGAACTGAACACAAGCTGGCGGCAACTTGCAACACATTCTCTCTTAGAGGAGGAGTAAAGAGAGAAAGCGTGGTGATGGACACAAGGTGGCCTTAGCGTATTCCCTCCAAATGGAAAAAATGCAAGTGAAAGAGAGCATGACAGAGAAAAGGGGGCGCAGGGGGGAGGAAGAGAGAGAGAGAGAGAGAAAAAGAGAGTGTGAGAGAGAGAGAGACAGAGAACGAGAGAGAGAGAGAGAGAGAGAGAGAGAGAAAAAGAGAGTGTGAGAGAGAGAGAGACAGAGAACGAGAGACAGAGATCGAGAGACAGAGCATGAGAGAGACAGAGAACTAGAAAAAGAGAGAGGGTTGATGGACATGAGGTGTTTGTTGTCCAGACAGGGGAGGTGACCCAGAGCTGTAGGGGCCACGGCCTCCTTCTCAGCAGCCCAGGGAAGACTAAGACATCAGACGGCCTGCACCTGACTGCGCCCTCCGTGGCTGTGGACGGCCACACCAAAACGCTTAACTCAAAGCAGACACTCAGGCTCCAGAGTTACACACGCACACACACAGACACACAGACACACACACACACACACACACACACACACACACA
Organism: Engraulis encrasicolus; assembly: GCF_034702125.1. NCBI lineage: Eukaryota > Metazoa > Chordata > Actinopteri > Clupeiformes > Engraulidae > Engraulis > Engraulis encrasicolus. The sequence continues at coordinate 19,482,680 of NC_085857.1, forward strand.
CACACACACACACACACACACACACACACACACACACACACACACACACACACACACACACACACACACGGATGGAGAGAGAGAGAGAGATGTTTGTACATGCACATGCACATACACATGCGCAACGCACGCACATGCTCACACACACACACACAAACTTACACGCATACCGCATAAATCCTTCCCATTCAAAAAATATCAATCTGGAATTGACGGATATCAGCTTTCAACTTCAGGTAGGCTGTACTCTCATTTTTATTGGCCAGCATTGCATATCTACCTTGTGACTGATTTGCTCATGGTAATGTTGTGCTGTAATAGCTGAGGCACACCCACAGTGTTCTGTGGATTGTCAATATGTTGCCATGGTTCAAGTACTAAAGGTCAACAGTGCAAACGTTCCATTCAAACCCTGCAAAAAGCAAACCGGTTTTGGACGGAACGACAGAACAACAAACCGACCAATTGGCACAGCGTTGCATAGAGTGTGATTTACATGTGATTTACATGTGATGTAAAAATCCTACAATGAAATCCATAGGGTGGCAGAGACCACTTTACATTCTTTGTCTAAAATCTTTTGTCCGTCAAGCCGTAGAATTTGATTTTTTTATAAGCAGCGACAGAATGGATCACGCATTTGTGCAGTTGCAACTCCTCAGCATCCATAGCCCAGCAGGAATCNTTACATGACTATACACTACAAGTGGACAGCACTTTTATCTAAAGCAACTTACAGTTATTGCAGGGTATTGGTTACAGTCACTGGAGCAATGTGGGGTCAGGTGCTTTGCTCAAGGACACCTCAGCAGTGGATGATTCAGTCCTGCAATCTTCTGATTCCACGACCGAACTTGTTAACCTCCTGTACATGGATGACCTAATCACTGCACTCACCTTGTAGTGAGCCCTGCAATAAGTTTCAGCCTATAGAGGATTGAACTACTTGGGGGTGTTAAGTCGACTAACTTGAGATCCCTTGATGGTGTATGTATGAACTTTTATAAAACAAAAAGTCACCCGTCTTAACAGTTTTAAAAGACTATAGGTCTTCTGTCTCCTTTGGACTACATTTTGGCTTGACATCATCCTGATGTCTGTATTCTATGAGTGAGTGAGTAAATGGGTAATTGAGTCTTGTGTGACCATTGTGGGGGGCTATGTGCCGATTACACCATGACCTATGACAAACTCTGACTCTTATGATGAATGTCCTTCAACCTCTGGTACTCAGCCAGTGAAGGTCACAGTAGAGCTGCGTATGTTGCTCTGCATTCGGCCCTATTCCGCTTCAGGGCCCTTTGTGTTCGGGGGGGAAATAATGGTGACATAAAACTATCTATGTCATATGCAAGCCGTCTGTGAAACAAAAAGCAATGAAATCGGCGAGGGCAGAGACAACTGTACATTATTTTAGTCTTCTGTCCACCAAGGCAAATAAATTGAGTTTTTGTAAGTAGCCACAGAAAGAGCCAGGACATTTTGCAGTTGCAATTCCATAGCTTTCATAGCCTGGAAGGAATCACTGTCAATGCTCGGTGGTCACCTCTGATATTTAGCCTGGAGGATTGAACTACTTTGGGAGTAAGTCAGCAGACCTAAGGGTCATCAATGGTGTATATATGAACTCGTATAAAACAATAAGTCATCTGTCTTTGCAGTTTTAGAAGACTATAGGTCACTTGTCTCTTCTGGACTACGTTTTGACTTGACACCATCCTGATGTCCATTCTATGAGAGTGAGTGAGTGCATGAGTGAGTGGGTGAGTGAGTCTGTAACTGTTTGTCCACTGTGGGGGATAACAATTTCTCAAAGAGGCAAGAGCTACGACAGACTCTTACTCTCAGGATGAACGCCCCTTCAATTTCTGGTAATCAGCCAGTGAAGGTCAGAGTAAAACTATGTCCCTCTGCTTTCGGCCCTATTTAGCTTCAGGGCCTTTTGTGTTTGCGGGAGAATAATGGTGACATCACTCCTTGAGAACGTCGTAAAAAAAGCTTTGGCAAACTCCATTGTTTGGATTAATGGAGGACAACTCAAACGAAGTTTCTCTGGTCACTCACATTAGTGATGTACTTTTATAAATGCGGAAAAATAGTCGTGGCCTTATGGTTCAGTGATGTAGTGTAGCGAAACGCTATTAATCCAAGAAGGAAATAGGGCAGCCGTGGCCTAGTGGTTAGAGAGTTGGTCTTTCAATCTAGGGGTTGCCGGTTTGAATGCCTCCTGACCTCTCCCTACATCTCCATCCAAGGCTGAAGTGACCTTGAGCAAGGCACCTAACCCCACATTGCTCCAGAGACTGTAACCAATACTGTGACAAATAATAGTTGTAAGTCACTTTGAATAAATTAATGTGTCAGCTAAGTGTAATGTAAATTAAGGTGTCCATCTGCATACAGTATACATTATACACATAGCACAAATCCAACAAAATCATTCATTGACACACATCTGTATGTACTTGAACACAAAATCAGTCTTGTTGCCTGGAACGTGTTTGGTTCAATACAGGCCTACAAAATGTTGCTGTTATCTGATAAAATGTTAGCCTGGTGAACCAGCGCCACCCGCTGGACGGCAAAATGTTTTGTCTACGGGTGGGTCTGGCCTCGCATAATGATTCAATGAAGCCAGAATGCCATGAATCTGGCAAACCAATTACAACACAAAGATGTGTTTTGAATCAAAGCGGGCAGGGTTTTGAAGGTAGGTTGTTCTCATCAACAATCTTCGGATGTATTATGCATCGAGGCCAGACTAAATTAGACATCCACATTTAGTCTGGTTTATCAGGCTAATAAAATGTCACCTTTTTCATCACAGGGTTTTTTGGATTGCCTGTGTCAAATCCTTTATCAATCAGTACTGAAGTACAGTAAGTAACAGATGTACTCTGGCATCCTCATCTACAGCTGAGGATCCATTGAGAAAATCAGTACATTGATTGCAGTAAGGGGACTGTCCCTATACAGCTACTTAAGCTGTAAGTCACTATGGATAAGAACACCATCTCTAAGTATAATGAATAGTTTGGCAATGTCTACTGTTTTGATAAATAGAAATGTAAAGTAACGCAATGGAGTTTTTTTCTGTACACAGTCACATGTTTCTCCTTCCTACATATAAGTCAAATCTAGTACAGGCTGCTGAAAAGACGCTCTAATGAAAGACTGCAGAAGGACACGCATACAGTGTAACAAAGCCAAAAGAACGACACGGTATTCAAAACTTCCTTGACGCAAGAACAATACGTCGTATTATTAATACGACCGATTTATTTTTTTTTCTCTCCAAAGGAATCAGATTGGTGGGGTTAGGCAGGGAAGTCGGCAGGAGGGGACAAAGGGGTCAGTTGTCCCGGGTCCAGGGAGAAAGGAGGCCCAGAATTGGGTCCTCGTTACATTGTATGTTTTGGGTGAAGGGGGCCCATCCAAAGCTGACAGTGGACCTGTGGTTGGGTATAATATGCTAAGCTCTCGCAGGATTGGTGTGCAAAGAGGGCCCCCTTGAATTGCCCCTGGCCACAGATTAATTTTCAATATTTCGCTGGCAAAAACGGGGAGGAGAGCCACCAGAGAAATCCGACACGTTTGTGCGAACGACTGATTTATGTTTTGGGGCCGTTACAGAAATATCACGTTAGCACATTACCGTACAGGCGTGCAGGAAAGTCTACAGGGGGAGAAAAACAGGACAGTTGTCCCGGGCCCATGGAGAGAGCGGGCCAAAGTTCCATTTTATGTATTGGATGGGGTGCCCTTTGGGATGATTTTTTGCCTGGGCCTGCCCAAAGCTGTCAGCGGCTCTGCAGATGTACATACAGTACACACATGCACTCACTTTAGTATTTCCATGTATGTATACACACAGTATACACATGCATATGCATGCATGCACGCACATGCACAGACACAGTCTCTCTCTCTCTCTCTCTCTCTCTCTCTCTCTCTCTCTCTCTCTCTCTCTCTCTCTCTCTCTCTCTCTCTCTCTCTCTCTCTCTCTCTCTCACAGTGAGGACTGAGAGAAATGTATGCACCTACACCTACATAGCTTGCATTAGTCTCCTTTCTATTTACAATGAAATCCAGTGCCTGTATCAGAATCGGTTGATGGGCCTAATGGTTTAAAGATGTGCCGTGCCTGGCGTGTGTGTGTGCGTGTGTGTGTGTGTGTGAGAGAGAGAGCAGTATATGTGTGTGTGTGTGTGTGTGAGAGAGAGAGAGAGAGAGAGAGAGAGAGAGAGAGAGAGCGCGCGAGTGTGTGTGTGTGCCTGTCTGGCGGGGTTTGGCGTTTGGAGTTAACATGGGTTCACATGGGTGTAGCTGTTGGTAATGGGATATTTATAGGCAAAGAACATTGGTTGGGTTCATACATTCTGTAAGTTCTGGAAATGAAACATGAAATAGCTGTGAGTTTATTTGTTCTTTGTAGGCTGTGTGTGTGTGTGTGTGTGTGTGTGCGTGCGTGCGTGCGTGCGTGCGTGCGTGCGTGCGTACGTGCGTGCGTGCGTGCGTGCGTGCGTGCGTGCGTGCGTGTTTGTGTGTGTGTGTGTGCGTGCGTGCGTGCGTGCGTGCGTGTGTGTGTGTGTCTTTCATTTCAAAAAGTATGCCAATTTGACAGGTTTAACCAAACAAACCCACACCATAAAACAATCACACCATGCTCTTGACATAATGATAAGTTCGACACAGTTAGCCACCCTCTGCATCAACAATGTACCTCATTACGATGAGTGCTAAATGATCACTCCGCTATGACTCTTGCCAATAATAACGCGTTAAGATAGCTTTAGTTTGCTAATGCCCGGCAAGGAGATGCCTTTATAGGCCTCAAGACATGGCACTAATAACTATATGTTTGTATAGTTCTAATAAATTGTATGGCACTTGCCAACAATATTTTTTTGAGTTCGTTTTAGTTTGCTAATGTCCGGCATAGAGATGCCTTTATATCCCTAAAGACATGGCACTAATAAAATGCTAGTGGACTAAGAAGTTAAAAAAAAAAAAAAAGTGATATTGTAAAATAATGTTGGTATTGTTGAGGTAGTGTTCTCGTAATGTTTTCTTTACCCTGTGGGTAGCCGAGCCTTGCTTCAGACAAAGCACTAATCACCTCTTTGGTTTATTTTTTCACAAAACACATTTTTTGTGTGTCGTGGCATTTCAATGACTCTATGGCACTATGTTGGTTGGTTCGGATGGTAGGCCTATGTCATCCCATCGGAAACTGAAGTGTTTTTTGGATGTTTTCCACATGTCATGGGCCGCTGGTAGACATTGTTTTGTAGTCACAATGACACAAACCAAGACAAAATAATTTAGTATTTTTTCTTTTAACTTTGCAGCAATGAGTTTTTTTCAGTGAACAGACAGTCACAGTCAGAATGGTGTCCACAAAGGGGTTACTCACTGAAAGCAGTGGTTGGGAAAAAAAGAGGCTTGAATGTGGACAGTTGCATTTGACTTCCTGTCCGAACACCAACATCATCATCATCATTCAATTCGCATCATATGGAAGTAATTGACCAGGGGCGGGGAGGGGATGTTTTAAAAACCTGTTTCCCCTTAAACCGAGTCCATCGCCGTTCAATTTGATTTATGGCCACAGACAGATGTCATGTATCATTTTCTGAGCGATGTCTTTGAAAGTCAATCCACAAAAACGCCAGCACTAATATTTTAAGTGTCAATGTTTACATTATCGCTAGGCCTACTTTGTGTATAAAAGCGGAACATTAAAAAACATTGTTGTTACCCACATAAAATATGCTAATTGACTTTTAAAGAGGTCATTTTTAACTTCTCAATTAGCACCTCGTTAGTGAAGCCGAGATTTGTTTTTCACTCACACGTGTCAATGTTTCAATACTGACTCTGGCACTGCCTCTTAGAGTGCAGATTCTCTCTCTCTCTCTCTCTCTCTCTCTCTCTCTCTCTCTCTCTCTCTCTCTCTCTCTCTCTCTCTCTCTCTCTCTCTCTCTCTCTCTCTAAAAAGGGCACACTGTTCCGGACAGAGACATTGTCCAGCCGGGTTTTTTTTTTTCTTTCTTTCTCAGAGCCAAAGTCCTTGACCTGCTGCCTCGTTGCCTACATGCTGTGTAGTGTGCGGCTATTGTCAACCACTGGCAAATCAGCACTCCCTCGAGGCCGCTCAATTGGTGAGAAACTAGGGATAGACCAGACAGAGAGAGAAAATTCAAGAAAAAGAAAGGTGGGTGTGGTATTGGGATTACAAGGCTGTTTAATTTGTGAGAAACAAGGAGAGACAGAGTAGCCAGGAATAAAAAGATTGACATTCTAAGTGGAAGAAGGAGGGAATGGACAGACATACAGACCGAGAAAAAGAATGAAAGGACAAGAAGAAAAAGAAAAAAGAAGGGAAATGGAATTACAAAGCTGTTTAATTGGTGAGAAACAGGACTAAACTGAGAGACCTAAGTGCAGAGAAAAAAAAATTGAGATCGCAAGTGGTGGAAGGCAGGAATAGACAGACAAACAGATGGGACAGAGGAAAATTAAAGGAAAAGAAAAAAGAAAAGGGGATAAATGGAATAATGAGTCTTTTTAATTGGGGAGAAATAGGGGGAGATGAAGGGAACAAAGAGGGGGGGGGACATGGCAGTGGAGGAGCGGCGAGTATAGACAAGGGAAAGAAAAAGAAAAAAGGGTTGAAATGAAAGGAGAAAGGGTTGATGGAGCTGAGAACTGACTGATTGAGTGTCTCACCGCATGTCACCAACGAGGTGGCAGTGAACCAGCGGCGTATTGCTAGAGTACTTTGTACTTTTACCGCTCAACAATTGTATTCACAGGATAAACATTAAAATCTAAATGATGAACGATGATACACAGAGCACAGGTTTTGACCGAGACCACAGGCATATGAAAGTCGGTGAATTAATTCAGTATTAAATGAATAACTTAACAACTTTAGAATATAGCAGAGAATGATTTCTAAGTTAAGTAAATTATCAATTAATTCATGATTAATGGATCATTCACTTAACTTACAAATAATATTCTGCTACATATATAATGGTGCAAAAAAACTCAACAAAAACAACTTGGTGGAAAACCCACAAACACAATGGCCTTTTCAGAAGTCATCGTATACGTGCACGGAGCGAGGGGAAAAAATACATCTCAAGTGCTCTTTCCACTATAGGTGCAGGACGCCCTCGGCTTGGAGGCAGAATTTCTCCCTCTTTCCTCCCTTCACTGCACCCATTTCACAGAGCCTCTCCAGAGGCTGTCACTCATGTCCTGTTTGCTGTGAGCGGTTTTTAACTCTTTCTGTCCATCAAGGAAAAGGGGGAAATCAATCTCTCTCTCTCTCTCTCTCTCTCTCTCTCTCTCTCTCTCTCTCTCTCTCTGAACTGGAGACTAATGGGAGGGAGAGATGGAGAGAGAGAGAGAGAGAGAGAGAGAGAGAGAGAGAGAGAGAGAGAGAGAGAGAGAGAGAGAGAGAGAGAGAGAGAGAGAGAGAGAAATTGCATTGACTTTAGACCACACTGCCAGGGGCACCAAAGAAAGGAGGAGGGGAAATAAAATCAGTGGTTCAGTTCAATTTTTTTCAGATGAGTGTCAGGGCTCAGGACGTTTGGGTTTCTTTCTGCTCCTCGGGAACAGCCGCTTGCCAGAAAACCGTGACATTGAAAAACTGGGTTTGAATTTATACGCTCCACTTGCGACAACACAAAAAGCACACAACGTTTCTGACATGTTGGACATTAGGCACATGTGTCCCGCACCTGCGAAAGTATGCAAGTGTGATCCTCGGAGACATTCGTGACATAAGACGGAAAAATGACCAAAAAAAACCTGCCGTGTTGAGTTGAAATATTAATCATGGATTACATGCACATATTGAAGATGATTTATATCCTACGAAAGCCTGAATTATTTTCATGAACAGTTTGGCTTGTTTTAAAGTTGATGTATTCTTACAAAAAAAGCCTGAATTATTTTCATGAAAGGTTCATGAACCTCTTTTTTTCAAGTCATGATCACAAATCTGTTAGTAACTTGTGCAATTCTTGACAGGTTAACTACTGCTGTGTATAATTGCAAGGCAAAAAACTTTGCACGTAATTGATTTTAACATGGTGGTAAAATATGACAATGGCCTCATTGTTCAAAACTGTAATGTTTTCAATTGAATAACAGACATACAAACCTGTAGGCAGGAAGTTTGGGCCTATAGGTCAGGTTAATGTCATGTAATTCTATTATTATTGTTATTATTATTTAAAAATCAGTCACAAACACTGCAGGTGCTTAGCACTTGCTATTTATTTAAGGAATTACCTTTAATGGTTTCTCCCACTCACACAAACACATAGTTCAACTATCTAGTCTAGTCTAGCTTGAATTACCACTGAGGTAGCATCACTTTATGGTCTGTGTGTTTGTGTGTGTGTGTGTGTGTGTGTGTGTGTGTGTGTGTGTGTGTGTGTGTGTGTGTGTGTGTGTGTGTGTGCGTGCGTGCGTGCGTGCGTGCGTGCGTGCGTGCGTGCGTGTGTTTGTTCCCAAATTAGTGGTGAGACTGAAGCTCAGTTTCACATGGACGACAGAGAAACAAAGACCCCTGGACTTGCTCGACCACCACCACCCTCACACACACACACACACACACACACACACACACACACACACACACACACACACACACACACACACACACACACACACACACACACACACACACACACACACACACACACACACACCATAAGCCCTGGACCTGTGTGTGTGTGCATTGGGGTACATTGGTCAGCTGTCCCGAGCCCAGAACTGGGTCCTCATTACATTGTGTTGAGTGGTGGGGACCTTTCAGATGACTAGATGTCCTGGGGCCCGGCCAAAGCGATCAGCGTCCCCTGCATGCGTGCGTACATACGTACATGCTTTTGTGTGTGCATGTCTATGTGTGTCTCCATGTGCAGGGCTGGCCTGGGGAATAAATAGGGCCCGGGCACTTTTGGCTTAAAGGGACCCCTCATAATTAGCAGCCCCTCATAATTAGCAGCCCCTCATAATTAGCTTTTTTTAAAAAAACATTTCTGAAAGGGGCCCACGAGGGTACAGGGCCCACCGGGAAATGCCCGCCGTGCCAGATGGCCAGTCCAGCCCTGTCCATATGCCTGGACCTGTTCAGCTTCCCGATTCAGACGACAGCGCGGTGGCATCTGCTCAACATTTCACACACAAAATCCTGATTGTCTCCGAAGACAAACACATGTAGGTACAACCCAGAGCCACGTTTGTGTGCCTGAAAACCTTCATTCTGTCTTTTCCTCTCTCTCTTTCTGAAAACCTTCACTCTCTTTTTCCCTCTCTCTCTCCCTTTATTGTCTTTTTCCAGTCTTTCTTTTTCACTCTAAGTTTTTTATTAAAATCCAAACCAACCACCATGGACCGTGTGTGTGTGTGTGTATCTGTGTGTGTGTGTGTGTGTGTGTGTGTGTGTGTGTGTGTGTGTGTGTGTGTGTGTGTATTGTACATGCCTGTAGCGAAGGGGAGTAGAGTTGCCCAACTGGGACTCGAACCCAGACCTTCTGGGGTAGTAAACCGGGGCTCTGACCGCTACACCAAAGAGCCAGGCTCGTTGGTATGTTAGTCAGAACACACCCACAACCCTAGTGATGGTCACTCCATCACACTGCCTTCCCCTTCGGGAAGCGCACCCGTGCGCTTCACACACTCATGGTGTCCCTTGCGCAACTGCCCATCATGCTTCTCCCATCCAGTGTGCCCCGTCATCAATGCTTCACCCACCACTTGATAGTATCTAAGTTTTACTACTAATTAATATTTAAGACCAGATCCAGTGCAATAGTTGAAATTCAGAAATGCAAGGTTTATTGGCTTGAGAGAGGGAGAGGTGAGGCCAATAGGCCCCGAAGGCCTGTCCACAGGCCTCCCCACCCCCTCTCTCCAATGAGGTGTTAACGGTACAGGTACAGACAAAGAAGTAGCAAGAAGGGAAGAACAATGCCAGTGGCTGAACTTAAAAACACCTCCACAGGAAATGAGGTCACATTGGATGATGTCACATACAGTGATAGTTTTAGCCAATAGCAATGGATAGGTAATTTCAAATCAGCAGTTTGGGGGAAGGGAAGTTCAGTACATCCTGATGCCATAAACAAAGGGAACTTTTATTTGGCATCGCACAGTCTAAAAGTGTTATTCAAACACGTATCAAACAATACATGGACATTGAAATGTTATGTGTCATTGGGGGCACTATTCAGATTCTTTCAGTCCCCCTTTTGAAGTTAAAATACTTCACAAACATATCAAAACAGTAATCCACATAACACTCTGGAAATATATAGAGAAATAGCACTCTGGAGATTGGTTCCATCAAAAAGTTATCATAAGCAGCATGATATGAAGACAATTGAAATGGACTGTAAGAATTTTGTCATGACAGGATTGCAAACGAGTTGACTCATGTGACGCATGTCATTCAGTTCTTCATGTAAAGCAATGTGAAACGCGTTGTGTGTGCAGACGAGTGTAAAAAGAAAAACTGTAGTACTCTTCTTCCTCGTCTGGCTCCATCTTCTTCATATAATGTGGCCTTAGAGGCCAAGGCAGTGGAGCAGGTCAATGGCTTGAACGTTACCGGGAAGAGAGATAGCATCATACACTCAAGTACCTTATTCTGCACACATCAATGTTCACAACAAGCATCTGTGTCACCCAGGAAGATCTCATAGAACATGGAAGAATCAAAACAAGAATAAAATAAAATGAAATGGCAAAATGTGTCAGTGTGGGGACTGTCTCCCCCTTTCCATCAACTTCAAAGACACATAAATACAACACAGAGAAAATTCCTATTTTAAATGGTTGCCTTGAAATGAACAAAAGAAAATCAACAGGTCAGTCTGCCACTAAAGGTGTGAAAAGGGTATCTCTCAGCATGGGCAAGGGGTGCTCCCCCTTTTGACACCTTGAAATCAAAACAAGAAAATAAACTAGTCCATTCAAAACATTTGCCTCGTATAAACTCTTAAATTTCAATCTTAACTCATGACTTTGCTTTTGTGTGAATTCTTCATCTCAAACTCATATTTAGTCAACTTATCTTCACACAGTCTGAAACAGGCACAGGCAAAGGAGGACAGGCAACAGGCCTTCAATACGTTAACTCAGAGTACAGTCAATCACCACCCATCCTCCACTGAAAGTAAACAACTCACGGATCCTCTCCCCCTTTGCAATCTGTGGAGCATTCCAGCTGTAGCAGATTGGAGAAATCAGAGGGAAACAAATAAACAAAAATTAAAAATGCCAAGGGAGAAAACAATGACCGCCGAGATGTGCCACGCTTATTCACCCAATTTGTGTCTCAAGCAAAGGACCATCTTGTCCTCTCCAGATGTTTGGCTGGGTAACGCCGCCATACATGAACACCGCAAACCTTACTATAGTATTGCTTGGTACACAACTTCTGCTTTCCTCTCAGAAGTTCAAAACACCACTGGAATTCCCATCAGTAGATAACCCTCAAGCCAATACAGAAAGTACGTTTAGATTGTTCAAAACACATCATTTGCATAGTCAACGCCAGCCGCTTGTCACGCTTGAAGACAGCATGGTCACACAGTGAATGGGGAGCTCCACTCCTAGCCATGGCACATAACGGCTTCTAAAACAAAATAACAGGAAGAAACTCGCTACGGCAAAGCGGTATCTTGGATTAAAACCTGAAGGTGGGGGCATGACTGTACACTAGAGTTAAGGTTAGGTGGCTTAAAGAAAACAAATGCATCTCTGGCAGACTGACACAAAATAAAACAAAAGCTTATGGAAGTGTAATTACCAAAATTGTCATCCAATCTAAACAAAACAAATCCTGGGAAAATTGTATACAGCAAAACAAACAAATCACTCATTTGAGTATATAGACAAGATGTTAAACTTAGCAAGATTTGGTTTCTCAACAGGCCACCATGCTTTTCTTCTCACAACTGCTGTGGGCCAGCTCATTTCCATAACACCAGGCCTGCTTCAGAAGACACAAAACGATTAATGGGAAAAACAACCATCTTGAATATATGATCAAAGAGGACCCACTTAAAATCAGGAAACTGTAAATAAAGCAAAACTGTATCAACTCACATTCTTGTCAAACCAAAACAACAAATGGGTGAACAGGGTGAAATGAAATCATGACCAAATCAAACAAAGAAAAGGGTAAAAAATAAAATGTCATGACAGAAATTCATACATCTATCCAAATTCAATTTGTGGTTGGGAATATCCTTGTTTCTTTTAAGTTTCTTTGTCTTAAGGTCAGCACTCTGATTTTAGCTTTCTTTAACTTTTAAGAAGACATACAGTACACTCACACCTATCGGGGAGGGGGTCACAGGGTCGTTAAGGTTGGGGAAGTGTGGGGGGTTTCAACAGTTACACATACAAACACACTGGCCAGCACACACACACGCACACACACACACACACACACACACACAATAAAGGGGCCCAAACAAAGAGACAAAATGGAGGGAAAAGTTCAAGACCGTGTGGAATATCTGAGACATTGGCTGTTCAAAATCAATCAAAATGGGTATTTAGTAAATAGGCACCCCTGCCACTATTCCTATATTGGCCAGCTATTTTTGATTGACTCTGAGCAGTTGCCACTGATAGACACATTGATCAAATTTCTGTAGATCAGGACATGGGGATGGGGGTTAGTTGAAATAACAAAGAAAGACAAAGAGACAGCCATGGCAAACACAGACAAAGACAAGACACATGCATCTGATTTCACTACGGCACTGAATTCTGAATTTAGGAGCTTCATATAGACCTACACACCTTCAGTTGACAAGTACTCAAATAAGCTATGCCAAAGCTGTACAGTTTCTTTTGCTATTGCCAGATGAATTCAGTCATCAAACTAGTCTCCCAACAGTTCCTGGCGCCAGGATATTTTACGTAGGGCCAATTCTCATGATCCAAGAGTAAAGCTCTTTGTCAGGGAACTGCCTACAGCTTTCGTCAAAGGTGCCGTGTCGTAAGAACAGGTAGAGATTAAGAAAAGAGAGATTTTAAGACAGAAAAGAAAGAAACTCTACCTTTCCACCACACCCCTACTAGGTCGAGTCCGTGGATCTATTAAGCTATTCCTAATAGTCACACACCTTAAAGAAAATTAAAATTTATGTAATATCTATAAAGATAAATTTTCAATGAAACAGAACTCTGACCCCGTCATCTACAATATTACAAGTAATAAGGAGCGACCCAAAAATCTTCGTCAAGATCATGGCGTTGGGAAACCAGCTTCAGGACCTTAATCACATGACAACAGCAAACAACCACTTAAATACACTCACTTAGGATAAATGTTTCTGTCAACCAAAGGTATGAAGATGGTCTTACCACAAGCTCTGGACTCCAAATTAAATCCAATAAAATCCAAATTCTTTGTCACGGTCCGAACCTCCATCTGATAGTATCTAGGTTTTACTACTAATTAATATTTAAGACCAGATCCAGTGCAATAGTTGAAATTCAGAAATGCAAGGTTTATTGGCTTGAGAGAGGGAGAGGTGAGGCCACTAGGCCCCAAAGGCCTGTCCACAGGCCTCCCCACCCCCTCTCTCCAATGAGGTGTTAACGGTACAGGTACAGACAAAGAAGTAGCAAGAAGGGAAGAACAATGCCAGTGGCTGAACTTAAAAACACCTCCACAGGAAATGAGGTCACATTGGATGATGTCACATACAGTGATAGTTTTAGCCAATAGCAATGGATAGGTAATTTCAAATCAGCAGTTTGGGGGAAGGGAAGTTCAGTACATCCTGATGCCATAAACAAAGGGAACTTTTATTTGGCATCGCACAGTCTAAAAGTGTTATTCAAACACGTATCAAACAATACATGGACATTGAAATGTTATGTGTCATTGGGGGCACTATTCAGATTCTTTCACACTGAGGTCCCTCACACGGGGATCACCAATCCTGGGGGTCCCTCACATGGAATTACGGCTCACACACCATGGGTACGCTTCCGATGGCCTCACGGTACCATCCCACTTCTGACACCATTTGTAGTGAAGGGGAGTAGAGTTGCCCAGCTGGGACTCGAACCCAGACCTTCTGGGGTAGTAAACTGGGGCTCTGACCGGTACACCAAAGAGTCAGGCTCGTTGGCATTAGTCAGAACACCCCCACAACCCTAGTTGGTCACTCCATCACAATGCCAATGTCTTATTTACGTAAATGTTTCTAGTTAAACTGCACATTGGAGACTGGTCAAACACAATTTCAAACTTCTGTGCTAACCCTGTTACATAGATTTTTGACAATAAAGTACTCTTGACTTGACTTTTTTGGATTTGCATTTGGAACAGCATGTATGCATGCGTGTGCACTGTTGTCACTGAGCAGCAGGTAACCTGAATATGTGATTTTCTCGCCAAATGCAAGGATGTTATAATGTTGAGTATCTCACGGATCCTCTCTGGGTCATAAATGAACCCACGAATGTTTGATGGCAAACTCCTGCAATTAAAAGTTTTGAATTTACAATGAAAATTAAAGAAATGGTGCACAAAAATATGTGCCGGCGATCATAAATGACCCTGCACAGTCGCTTTAGGGTTAAAACATCTTTATATTTCTACCACCAGGTAAGATGCAATTGAGGAAGTGAAACCTGTGAAAGATATTTCTGTTTGTTGAGTGGTTTTTTGCTGCCATTTATATGTATTTTATCAATCACAATATGCATGGTTATACAGTATCTCTTTCAGCACAGGGTTTGCATAAAAAAGTCCTTTAGGATTAAAATATTTTATCACACATAACAGAGATCAAAAGCAAGGCTATATAAAATCAAAAAGTATTTTTTCTTGTACTTTAGTGCTACTGTATTTGCAGCCAAGGGCATACCGGTGTACAAGATAGTCAACTGGATACGAGTTCATTCAACTATAGAGTGATTAATCTGCATATTTTGCGAAGGACAGGCAAGATGTAATTGAGGAAGTGAAAGATGTACAGTAGATTTCACACACTTCTGTTTGCTATGGTCCTATTTAGCTGGTCCTATTAAGCTACGCCCCAAGCAGCCTCAGTCAGTTCTCGGGTGATACGCATGTTTTTTCATGATTTTTCTTTGTCTAGACAGTTTTTTTATTTGCATTTGGAACAGTGCAGAATGGATCTATTCTTCTTCTTTCTGATTGTGCAAGGACTCTATACCTCTGCTTGGATATCAAGGAGATGCCTTGTGTTGGATGAAGACAACCCGTATCCACATTTTGAAATTAACGATATGACCTGCCCTCGAAGTCAGCTTACAGCTACATGCAACTGTAAGGAAGTTTCAAACTTGGCATTGGAACTTTCCACAATCCCCATTACCATTCAAGTTCTATGTTTGTGGGGTAGTTCTGGGATAAAAATCTGCAACAATGGACTTCACAAATTCCCCCATCTCCACAGTCTGTATATTTACGGCTGTCTGTCTGCTATCGATCCCGAGGCCTTCAGGGGACTAGCACATCTACAAACGCTTTCCATTGATTCCTCAAAACAGTGTAATGCCTCGCTACCATCTCAGGTATTTACTGATTTGTACAATTTGGAGGATCTGAAACTTAACAACTATGAACTACCACAGATGGAAATGTGTGACTTGAATGGCCTTCATCGAATGAAAAGACTTGATTTCAAGGGCAGTGTCAACTTCACTGATCTTTTGTGCAAAGTGTCTTGCCTGTCAACCACCCTAGAATCTCTGAATATTACAATAGAGGATGCTGGAGTTTTGAAACCTTCCAATTGCTCACATGATCAATGCAAGTTTCCTGCTTTGAAGGATGCAAGGGTTTCATTTAGGTACATTGAGAAAATAGAAAACAATGCTTTTGAATGTTTGAAGAACATAACATTCTTAAGTATGCCAATGGATTATGTATTGCAGAGTCAAATTTTATACTCTGGGGTTAAACAAATTGATACGATGGTCTTACATATAACAGAGATACATATCAAATATATCTGTGAAATTGTAACTCTTCTGTCTGTCAAAAAACTCTATTTAGATGTTCAGTCATTTCAAGAATATTCTGATTCATCGTGGGAAAACTGTGCCACACTGGAGTTAATCTCCATTGAAAGCAATCTATTTGCAACTGATCTCAGTTTCATACCCACTCTTAAAAAGCTAAAAACATTTAGAGTTATTTTCAGTAAATCTGGGATGGGCACAACTATCAAAAACGGAAGATCCTTAGACTCTCTCTGCAAAACAAATATTTCCCTTCCATTACTGAAGGATTTCAGTTACAGTTCGAGAGAGAATTTGACAGTTAGTACCAAACAGTTTCTCTGTTCATGTAACTTAGAGCACCTTTATATTGATGGGCAAAATCTGGAAGTAGAAGAGTCTGCATTTGAGGGGCTTATTCATTTGAAGAACCTTAGTCTTGTGGCCGAAAACTATTTGACAATTGAAAGCACAGCTTTTAAAGGACTAGCTGGATTACATAGTTTCATAGCTCGTGGACGTCTTTATAGCATAAAGCCAGATTTGTTTTTTGATGTACAAAATATGGAATTCTTACGCCTCAAACTGATATCAATACACACCATACATCCTTTTGCTTTTTCAAACATCCCACTGTTGAAAGACTTAGAGCTCAGTGGGAAGTATATATCAGAAATTCAGACCAACACCTTTTTTGGCCTACAGAACCTGGAAAACTTGAGTATATCATTCAAAAACCTGACGCGTCTTGAGGCATCCTGCTTTGCCCATCTGCCCGCTCTCAGGGTTCTCCGTCTTGGGTTCCTGAGGTTCTCCAGCCCTGGGCACCCTGGTATGGCGCTCCTGAATCTGACTTCAATCTTTGGTGGTAGGTTCCCTCGCCATTTGTCCGATCTCACCCTCACATCTGGGTCTCGCCCCATGACTCTGGTCATTGCTGATGACAGCGCCCCAGAGTTAGGCCTGAGGATCTCTCTCTTTAGCCTGAAGATTGTATTGTGGGGCTGTGACAAACCTTTCCTAAAGTCAGTCATAAAACTCGACATTTCTACAGATGTGTACCCAACGATACTTCTCCTTTTTATGACTTGACATCTGTGGTAGAGTTAAGTTTAATGCAGTGGTCTGGAAGTGCAGTACACAAACTTTCTACTCTAAACAGACTAGTGCATTTAAAGCATTTAGACCTCAGACATGTGAACTTCATTAATCTGCCAGACATGGGTCTAATGTTCAAAAACTTGACCAAACTGGAGCAGTTAAGTCTTTCGGAGTGTCAGGCGGATGCTTTGGAGGTAGAACTTATTCAGGACATGATCTCTCTGAAGTACTTGTATCTGGACATAGTATCAACAGAGGTCAACATATCTCCAGCTTTCTTTGAGCATCTAACCATTCTGAGATTCGCTCTTATCATTGACATTCAACTACGCTGCACATGTGACAACACCAGATTTGTTTGGTGGGCAGAGCAGCAGCAGCAAGCGGAGGTGTTCTTCTGGCCCATCCTGGACAAACAATTGCGGTGCCTTTCAGGAGGTAGATCACAGGATATTGACCAGTACGGCCGGGGGTGCATCCCAATATGTGACCTTGTCTCCTCCACTTGCGCTTGTCTCCTCGCCCCGCCTCCTGGCCCCTCCTCCGTGGAGAAAACAATAAAGTTTCCCAGCTGTCAGCCTCGCCACAACAACTTTTGAGGGACTGTTTTTCATTCACCATAACAATTGCAAACGAGAAAAAGACTCTACAATTGAGCTTTTGCAAGATATTGAAATATAATGCTGTTGTCAGTGATGTCATCATGACGAGAAGCAAGTGGAGGAGGCAAGTGGAGGAGGCAAGGTCACATATTGGGATGCACCCCAGGCCTACTGCAGTCTAGATGTGGGCTTCCTGATGTTTGCCAGCACGTCATGCCTCGTCCTGCTCTTCATGTCAGCTGTGCTATTGCATCAGGTGGCCAGAGAGTACCTGCTGGCCTTCTACCACATTGCTCACGGCTGGGTGAATGAGGCACTGCGTGGCAGAAACACGGGACCACGCTACCAGTACGACGCCTTCGTGTCGTACAGTGGCAGAGACGAGCGCTGGGTGGTGGAGAGTCTCCTGCCCAACCTGGAACAAAGGGGACCCCCGTTCCTGCGACTTTGCCTGCACACCAGGGACTTTCAGCTGGGGAAGGACATTGTGGAGAACATCACGGAAGGTCTTTACCGAAGCCGTCGCACCCTCTGCCTGGTCAGCCGCCACTTCCTGCGCAGCAACTGGTGTTCCCTGGAGATGCGGCTGGGCACCTATCGACTGCAGGCTGAACACAGAGATGTGCTCATCCTGGTGTTTCTGGAGAGGATCCCCTCTAACCTGCGGTCCACTCACCACAGGGTGGCCCGACTGGTCAAGACCAGGACATACATGGAATGGCCAGAGGACCCGACACAACACCAGGCTTTCTGGGACAGACTATGGAAAAAACTATTGGAAGGCAGGGTGCAGTGAGTTGCCAATCAGATTTTAAAGACAGGTTCTTAAGTGCATAATGGCTTTTTCAATATGAATTGAATATCGTCAAGCTCTCTGTAGAAAACAAAAATGTGATGATGATCATGGAGAAGTACAGTATAATTAGGATATGACTTGTTCATATGCTGGCGCATCACTGAAAGCAGACAGTTTCAGATTCTGAATTTGAAAAATGTAGAGTGACTTGGATGGAGATGTAAACAGTTGATTGCTTTAAACATATTCATAAGAGTGTCATAATGCTTGCTGAATATAAACACGTGTAAGTTTACAGTAAGAGCTTAATCTGTAACAATGTAAGTCAAGCCTTTGATGTTTAACCTGGTTCTCACGCGATGGTTGTTACCAACCTCACGAAGTTGAGCGGAAATGCACGAAGGGTCTGCGTGAGAGCCAGGCTATTTGATGTTGGCTCCATGACATTTACACTGTATTTCAACCATTTTCTTTGTTAATGTTTTCATATGCAGCTAAGCTTTAGATGAATAATGCCCTTTGTGAATGTAATACAGTGTGCTGGTATGCAATCAATGTTTCAGTGGATGAGAGACTGAGAGAAAGCAAAAGAATCGGACTGGGTCCACAATAGAATAATAGAGCAGTGTTTCTCAAACTTTGTCAGACCGGGGACCACTTTGTCCCCCTAAATATGTTCAGGGACCACCTGTGAACTGAAATGACAGTTGATGGGTGCTAATTTGATACTGCTAATTTCGATGCAGATCAGTTACTTTTTTTATCCACATTCACAAGCCTGTCTTATTGTAGTGAAAATGTTATGTTTAGCTTTGTAATAATGTTACAAATATAGCTACCTTGTCTTGGTAAAATAGAAATCCCCTTGCGGACCACCTGAGCTCTGTCACGGACCACTAGTGGTCCCCGGACCACACTTTGAGAATCACTGTAATAGAGGGAAGGGAAAGAGATGGAGAGAGAAGTAAAATTGAATTAATCCAACTAGACCTGCGCTAGAATGAAAGAGAGAGAGCAAAAGAGAGAGAGAGTGGGGGGAGATAAAGAGAGAGAAAATGCAATTGAATTAGGCCTAAAGTATAATTAGGCTGGACCTGTGTCCTGCATACTGGTGCTCGGGCCCGCGGTCGCCGTCATCTGTTCTGTTCTGGGTAGGGTGACCAGCTGTCCGGACTTCGGCCGGACAACCCCGCCCCTTAACTTTCTAACCTTGCGTCCTCGCGCGCACCCATTGCTTCGACTTGCCGAATCCCCGCCTCCGTGGAGAAAACAGTGAAGTTGGCATTCTAAACTGTAGGCAGAAATCAGGGAACAGCGCTGCCATCTTACCTCAGACTAACTCAGCTGCCAGCAACAGTTAAACTTGTAAAACAATATTTTTTGGGGAAGGATTTTCGCATTTCATTACC
Source organism: Engraulis encrasicolus (assembly GCF_034702125.1). Taxonomy (NCBI): domain Eukaryota; kingdom Metazoa; phylum Chordata; class Actinopteri; order Clupeiformes; family Engraulidae; genus Engraulis; species Engraulis encrasicolus. The sequence continues at coordinate 19,502,620 of NC_085857.1, forward strand.
TCACTCCGATAAAGGAGTCATCAGTACCACTAACTTAATATTGTATCAGAGACGGCAGGTTACGATAGACAAATCCTTCCGTTGTTGTCTGTGTGGGCTGTTTCATATTTTTTTTAAATGTATTTAGGGTAGTCGTGCATTCGTAGGCCTACTGTAATAGCCAACAATTAATTTGATTTACTTTACTCAAAGTTGGTCAGAAGTCTGTTTATCAGCGGTGTTTTAAGGGAGGCAAACCGCTTCTGTCAACCTTTTTTTTCATGCAGACGCTGGATAACCAACAACACGAGCTCAAAATAGCCTACAGACAGCGCCCGTGCAGAAAGACGTTTCTTTGCCCTGTTTGTAAAGTTGTGAGAACCCTCGTATCGTTGTAGCCTAAAGGCATTTAGGTCTGGGGGTTATATCTGGAGTAACATGGCGGCCGCAGATATCGGAAACGCGACCGACTGTCAAGGTCTAGTTTGCGTCAATGACGTTGCCTCGCATCTCGAGGTCATAAGCAAAAGGCTAGGAGGAAAGGAAAGGCAAAGAGAGGGACACACGGACGTCGTGAACAGGTCGTAAAAACGGACCGATGGCCACCCTAGTTCTGGGGTGAATTTCTCAAAACCAAAGTTGCTTACTACATTAGCTACTTTGTTGTTTTCAATGCATTTTTCCATTGGCAACTACCGAAGTTGCTAACAGGCTAACAACTTCTCTTTTGAGAAATTCACCCCTGGGTTGGCCGTCACGTTCCCTTACAGGGTTGCTAGATGAGTCTGATGATTTCCAGCCCAAAAAATGCTCAAAACCCGCCTAGAAGCACAAAATCCCTCCCAATTCTATTGATTTCTATGGCAAAAAATCGGGAGGTTTTTTTCTGCTAAATTACCCGCACACGGCCATCCTAAGCAGCCCAATTGGGCGGGAAACAGCCCAATCTGGCAACACTGCTACCTTATCGTGTTTATTATGCACAGGGAGGTGTATGCCCAGGCTTGCTATGTGCACTGGAGAGAGATTAGATCGAATAGCACACAGCGCAATAGAGGAGTCTCCGTGTGTGTGTGTGTGCATGTGCGTGTGCGTGCGTGTGCCTGTATGTGTGTGTGCGGCAGGGTGTGTGTATGCATGCATGCGAGACAGGGAGAGACAGAGGGACAGAGAGGCATTGTGTGTTAGAGAGAGCCGTTTGGTTCCGTGTGTGTGCCTACGTGTGTGCAAGCATATGTTCATGTGTGTGTGTGTGTGTGTGTGTGTGTGTGTGTGTGTGTTAGTGTGCGTGTGTATGTTCACCAGGGGAGGTAGAGAAGGGGAAATAACCAATGAAAACCGACACCATTGCAGATAAGCCATGGGGGGGCGCGTAGAGGGGAGATCCAACACCATAGATCAATATTGCATGGGCCGATGTCACAGAGCGTTCTTAACTGCTCTCGAAGGCCCTTGTCAAAATGTTGTGATTGCGGTATTAAGTAGGAGGATACGTTGCCTTATACCTTTACATAATTGATGTTATCTGACATAAGAAATAAGGGACTTTCTCTCAGTTGGGTGCGGCCATTGAGTAATAGCAGTCAAATCTGCCAAGCGGAGGTAGCCGTAGCATAGCGGTTGTTGAATTTGAGTGGTATATCCAGCTGCATTTTGCAGCTGACCAACAACTGATTGACCATACTGTTGTTAACTTTTGCCTATTCCTGTGTTCCAATCAATTGGGCCCTGGAATGTGACATGTTTACTGTTACTTTGCTGATATCTGGAGAGCTCAGAGCGAGAGCCTCTGCTGTTGAAGGCCATTGTGCCAGGGCACAGTGTGCTCGCGCCTAACTTTCCAGATAGCAGACACATCTAGGCTGTGTGTTATCCTTAGCGATAGGTGTTTTTATGCTTCGTCACTACTGGAGACATGGAGACGACATCTTCCTTAACTAAGATCATACTTGCATATGTGTAACCTGCTGACATGAGGAAGACGGTATAAAAACCGTTGCCACCATTTTGTCAGCTGTCGGTCGATTTGCCTGTCATTCGCCAGAGATAGGATGCTGCCTAGATAGTGAGACGCTGTGAGACTTTGTCTCATTTTTATTTCTTTTTAACCTTTTTATTCTTCTTCTACGTTTACTTCTTTTATTTTCTTCTTATTCTTTTTGTAATCTCACTGTTTCTATAATAAATTGTATCCTGATCGATCCTTTTAATTACGAAGTCAAGACTTATTTTATTTTTGCAAGTGAGTCAACTAAAACACAACGCAGAGTATTCAGCCTTCAATTTTTATTGGAGAAGAGAATTTTGGAACACCTCCAAAATCTAACACGGTGAACGACTGAATGGGATAGTCAGAAGTCGGAAGCAAGTCCTGCTTATCTGCGCATCTCTTTTAGACGTGCATAGATGGACGTCTACGACTAATTTGCAATCCTTACTACACCTACTGTACACTACATTCAGTTTAGGCTAGATAATATTCGGTAACGATGCTACATAAAATTTTGTGTAATTAGGACGACTGCCTTTGCAAAAGCTGTGCTTGAATGAAAATAAGGCATTCAACACAAGCGTATGGTTCGCATTGGGGCAGGATGGTGAACTTAAGGTCAGAGGGCTGCAGGTTTGAATCCCATGATCCTCACCTCTCTCTACACCTCCATCCATGGCTAAAGTAGAGTAGAGTAGAGTAGAGTAGAGTAGAGTAGAGTAGAGTAACTTTATTGATCCCCAGGGGGAAATTCAGGTATCCAGTAGCTTACATAAATACACAAATACACAAATGCCCACATGGACATTTCAAGACACAAATAACACAGGAATAGTCAGGGAGGGGAAAATAAAATAAAATAGTAGAGATAATAAATGTAAAAAAGGTAATTGTGCAAAAAGACATTCTGTGAGTTGGGATAGACCAATGCAGAAAACATACTCTGTCAGTTAAGGTAAAGTGCCATTGAGCAAGGGACACCTGACCCCACATTGCTCCAGGTGCTGCAACCCATACCCTGTATTCAAATAACGTTACATCGCTTTGGATAAAAGCGTCAGCTAAGTGTAATGTAATGTGGTAATGTAAACTGAGTCAGGGTTAAGTGTGCTAAACTGGCTGTGAGGGACAGCAGCCAAGGACGCATGTTGGAGAGAATGTTAAAGGGACACTGTGTGAGATTTTTAGTTGTTTATTTCCAGAATTCATGCTACCGATTCACTAATGTTACCTTTTTCTTGAATACTTACCACCCCCATCAAATTCTTATTATTCATTATGAAAAAATACACATACATTAAAAGGGGGATCGTCTCCATGATCTGCCATTTTGAATTTCCAAAAATAGCCATGTTTAGCTATAAAAATGACTGTACTTGGATCTTACTAGAAAATATTTGTTTATTACTAAGCAAACTTTCATGTAAAGATCAAATTTGGCAATTGGCAGCCCAGTTTCAATGAGGAGCATAGTTGCAGTACCATTTTTGACCATTTCCTTTTTTGACCGTGTCCCTTTAAAGAAGGGAACAAAAGCACAGTTTGCTGGGTATGTCGAGTGTGGGAGTATAAAGTAGAAGAAGGAAGGTTTTGTTTTTGGTGCTGGTCTGACCTCTACAGACCAACTGCTCCAAAAGGTCAAAGAAAGTAATGAGAGGACACCAAAGGGCTTGAAGCGCTCAAGAGACTGTGCAAACAATATTACTTAGGTGCTCATCTGTACCGGGTGAAATGTAAGTCCAAAAAAGTGGAAGGAAAAAGCAGAGGCACTCTGAGATTTGAGAAAAATATTTTAAAAGCCTTTAATTTAACATGGCAATTTTGTTTAAAAACACATGGGCCTACGCGTCATATTGGCCTTCATCAGGGCATGCGCTTTTAAACAGAATTGCCATGTGAAATTAAAGGCTTTTTTATATTTTTCTCAAATATCAGAGTGCCTCTGCTTTTTCCGTCCTTTTTCGGTAAAAAAGTACTTGCACAGACTAGCTTTTACACCTTCAGTTTCTGTGTTTAATGTGTGATTATAAAAATGTTAAAAGTTAATAAAAAAAATATTTTGGGGGAAAAAAAGACTGGCTTTTGAAAGTAAATGTAGTAGTATCAAACACCTTTCAAGTAGTATCTTGTAGTAGTATCAAACATTTCGTTGTACCTTTTTTTGCCATAAACTGTTAGTCATTTGTACCTGTTTTCCCTCAAAGCTGATCTTGTCTCCCATCACTTTCAAAATGGCTAATTCACACTGTACAGTACCAAACGGTGGTGGTGCAGGTTAACCGCCACAGTTGATGATTTAAATAGGAAGCATTCCAAACATATATACCATTTGAAAAATTATCTGAAAGGGTTTTTGAGTCCATGTATTAGAGTTTTATTTTTTTTTATGTAATTTGGTGTTGATGTCTATTGGGAACTCCACCTCACGGTGCATATACACCGAAAGCGCGGACGTCCACTTAAAGTGTCCGGTTCACTTCACCTGTCCGGTATCAGTCTGAAACGATTAGAATACATGAAAACAGATCATGCCTTGCACACAGGAGCGCGGCGTAAGCGCGGCGCATGTCCGGCCCGACCGGACATGTCCGCGATGCTCCTTGAAAATAGAGCTCGAGTTTATTTTCCTGCGCGGACGCCCGCGTTCAATGAGCGGCTTCCATTGAAAATGAATGGCTGCTGACCGCGGATAGAACGTGGACGTTGACTGTGCAGCGTGAAAGGCAGCCCGCGAACCTCTTGGACTCACAATGCTCCCGGACACGTTCAGCGAACACGAATATCTTGGTGTGTATGTACCGTCAGCCGAGAGGGGTTCTACTGTATGGTTCTATACGTACAGTCAATGGCTCTGGCTCTGCTATAGAACCTTGGGTCTCCAGTCTCCAACATGACATCATGCACTGTCTTATAGGGAAAGAATAACTCACACTTTTGTTTTGTAAAATATTGTGTTTTGTGGTACCCAACTACATGGATAAAATAAAAATACAATGGATAGTAGTTTAAATGTGTCTTACTAACAAGAAAGTTGTGGCTGCACCATCCCTTTAAAGTATTGACATATTTTCTTTTCTGCCTGTGCTCCTTTACATATAAGTTTTTATTCATGATCTTGTCTAGTACTGTACATGACTGGAGAGTTATGATTGGACGGTTCAGTGAATTGGCTGGGACACATACTGTATGTCACAGACGTCTGACTGGGCCAATGATGTCAGACAGAAAGAACTAATGAACTGACCTCCATCCTCAGTTGCTTCTAATGTTTTTATAATCCCATAAAACGGTGTATTAATGCTGCCATTTTACTGTTTGAGATTGTACATTTTGTTAAACCGTTGTCATTGTGGTTGTGAAGTTGGTTAATTAAAAAGGTTATAAATCCCCAAAAGGACAGGATTTTTGACCCAGGGGAGAGATAAGCGGATATACAAAACAAACAGATGTGTCTCTCGTCAGTACTCCTTTCGGCAGTCACTTACACTAATGGACAGTAACAGGATGTCGGACTCAAAACA
>NC_085857.1:19510609-19520609 GCF_034702125.1 Engraulis encrasicolus
AGTAGCTGTTAGTAGCCTACTCACTAACACCCACCTGAAATCATAATACTTGCTTAGGTTGACAAGCAATGTAAAGTAAGACTGGTGCAATGTTTAAAACAATTTTAGCTGCCATATCTCCTTCCATCCACTTGAATGAATTACCTGCTTGTTGTAAGCTTAAAAAAACATTGTTTCCAGACCAGAATGACATACATGAATCATGTAACAGAACCATGCACAGCATGTTTTCATGCTGAGTGATGTAGTATTGCAGACAAGTGAGGCTATTTACTATATTTTGTATATTATGAAATTCAAAAGCGTGACAGCTCTTCTCCCTTTCTCTCACCCTGTCCCTCCAGTTCAAACACATAGATAGCCCCCTTCTCATTCTCCAACTCACAAATGCACCACTATTTCCAGTCCAGAAATGAAATTGGTTTGGAATCATAGCACAAATGTGTAGCTTATTAAAATTGTTATGCTGCCATGCTTTGTGATGCTGTAGGTAGTGTAGATAGGCTATCAATGCAGACCTCCTTGGTAGGCCTATTGTCTACTCATGCATTTTACATGCAAATGTACTGTATCACTCTCCTGGCATTTCAATTCCATATTACAATTCAAACACATTGATAACCTCCCTCTCATCTGGGGTTGGGGGCACCACCACCATCACATCCAAGACACCACACAGTGAAGCTACTTTCATGCGACTCAATCTGATGTGTTGGTCGCCTGTCAAAAAGAACCAGAAATCCATTTAGTTAAGCTTACTACCGGTATTACTCTTGTGTTCTGTAAGGTATAAAAAAAGAGGGTTTTTTTCCTTTCAAAAGGATGTGGTGGGGGGGGAGAACTCAAACTCGCCTAGGGCACCAAATAAGCCAGAACCGGCCCTGGTTTCCGGGTTCTATTATTGCAAGGGGGAGGGGGGGGGGAATCCCCCTTTAGGCAGACCTGGGCAGACCTAAGGACTGTTCTATTCAATGCTAGGAGTATTATGACACGCCCCTTTAGGCAGACCGGAACCTGGTCATGTTAGGTGCCCATAGCAACCTATTATGTTGGCATATCTCTATATACTTAAAGAATCTCTGGTGTCACTCTCTGGGTGGTGGGGATGGGAGTGTGTGTGTCGGGGGGTGAGGGGTGGGGTACTTAGCAGTTGTCGTGATTGGAAAGTGGTTTGGGTGGTGGTAGGCTGTGTGTGTGTGTGTGTGTGTGTGTGTGTGTGTGTGTGTGTGTGTGTGTGTGTGTGTGTGTGTGTGTGTGTGTGTGTGTGTGTGTGTGTGTGTGTGTGTGTGTGTGTGTGTGTGTGTGTGTGTGTGTGTGTGTGTGTGTGTGTGTAGTGCTCTTCAGTTGTCATGATTGGAAATGTCTGGAAAACGTATTTTGGGCTGTGCCTAGGCATCAGCTGGGCTATTACATACTTGGCTGATTCCATTCTCTCTCTCTCCAGCGGTGGTCCCGCGGTTCCAAGTGTGAATGTTTGTAATCGCGATTTCACGCAAAATTTGACATAGATTTCTCCACCATCCGTCCGCTGTGTCCACCCTAAAGGGTTGTTTTTAGCTGGCCTGACCTCCTGGCCGATCTTCTTGCTTAGTTTGTCTATCGACAACGACAGTAAATGTACTGTTTTGCAGTGTGGAGGATTTATTGTTGTAGCCTGGGCTATGGATGTCGGAACCACAATCCCATGTACTCAAGATTTCACGGACACATGCTAGCTTCCAGAGTCCGGGGAGGTTATGTATACATTACAATGTGTGAACCAACCAAACCAACCACACACACACACACACAAGGACTCAGATGGTTTTGATTCTAGTGTGTAGTGCTACCTGTTATTTGAGAAAGGGAGAAAAAAATGTAAAAAGGTAAAAAAAGTTGACGGTTGCTAGAAGGAACGGGAACTGATACTCCATGTCGGTGAGGAGGTCATTAATCGTCAAGTCCAAAACAATGTTACACTATACTAAATGGAAAAATGGAGATGAGGGCAACTTTGCATATGGCCTCCATTCAACATTTGAAATCAAAGTTTGAAAATCACATCGCTCTGTTACATCCATCCTTCATCCATTTACAGTAAAATAAATAACCTTAAAATAACCTCTTCACATGAAAAACAATGTCATGCTGTATTACATGGAAAAATGGAGATACGGAGGACTTTGCGTAATGCATATCCCTCCCTCCTCCACGTTTTGAAATGAAAGTGTCATCCATCTATTTCATCCACCTTTCTTCATCTGTCTGTCCACACTGATCCTTAAAATAGATTGGCCTCTGCAGATTAAAAAAAAAGACCTGCGAAACAGTCTCATCAGGGCTGTCAGTGAAAGACAGAAAACCTGGCTCTATTTCTGAGGAGTCATTTTAACATCTCATTAATCAGAGGATGTAAGCTACTGGATTTCTTTTTGGATGTTGAATACATTTCAACTGGTCTCCAAAAAGTCTTCAGTCATAACCAAATGTGCTGAATACTGAACATTTCAGCTTTTACTTAGTCAAGGGTCTTCTTGCGTTCTGAAGAAATGGAAGAACTTTTTTTATATAAAAAGTGGGACCTCTTAGAGCTCCCAAAAGAAAACTAGTTGCTGACATGGCCTGGATGAATGAAAATCTTAAAAATCCCAAAAGTCCAGTTGAAACTACTTTTGACAAACAAGACCTGAATGAATACAAATCTTCATAGACTTCATAATTTAAATAGAACTAACCACTATATAGTACCTTTTAGTAGACAACTGAGTGAGCCAAACCGTTCATAAATGCAGGCTAAGTCATTACTCGGGAGGGAGACATTTTGAGGGTGATATTTCCTTTCACAGGCGTAGGGGAAACAAAATGTCACCCATTGTCATTACCAATTATCACGAGTAGACATGATTGTTTATATGAAATTGCTGAGCCGTGTATACTGTTGCATCAACATTCGGTTTTAATTTTGAGATTTATATGCTTGCCGCTGTTTTGGTGAGACTGGGTGGGGGCTCGTTCGTTCCCTGGGTGGAGACGTTTTGATGATAGGAGCCAACAAAAATAATAAAACAAACACCACACAGAAAGAAGGAGAGATTAAAAATAAATAAGGTTTTGACGGAGAGGAAGTCAAAGGCGCCTGATCTGTGGTCCTCTGGTTTTGGGCGTTCCTGGTGAGACTGGCAACAGGCCCTGACAAGGTGACAAGGATGGAGGGGGTGCTCTGTCAAGATAGGCTGCTTTGTCAAAATGCACTACCAATAAGGTGTTACCGTTGTCTGACTCAGCCCAGGGATGGACTGGGACCACAAACCAGGCCAGGCATTTCTGGCAGAGACCAGCCCCTCACCCCCATACTACAATTATGATAGGCTCAGTCCAGTGTCTTTTAAGGATGCATCAGTGAGCCGCCCCATCCAAATTGTCGGCCAGGCTCTAAGGAAAAACTTGAAACAAACAAACATCAAAAACAACAACAGCATCGACCCCTGATGACTGTCGGCCCACCGGAAAAATGCCCTGTATACCAGATTGCCAGTGAAACCCTGGTCCGACCCCTAGCCCTAAGACTAGGGGAGCTGCTGTGGTGCGTTGTTATGGCTTGGTAGCTCAGGTCGATGAGTAGCTCAGTTGACACGGCAGGGGCACTGGGAAAACACTCTCAGAAATCATTCAAAGTCAGGCTTCCAGAAGAGGAAAGAAAATCACACGATTGGATCTAGCAGTGGGAGAGAGAGAGAGAGAGAGAGAGAGAAGGTGACTGATGAACAGTAGACCAGTCATTACTGCCTCTTTTGTTACAGACAGTCCTGGCTCAGAAAAACTCTGCAACTTCTTTTTTAGACGAAAAGTTTGGGATGCTTTTTTGGCCAGATTAATGATTTCTTGGACTGGAGGTTTGAACAGAGCTCTCTAACCTTGTCAGTAACCGGGTGTTTAGATGATTCCATCAAGGCAGTTTTTGACATGGTCAAAAACACAATTTCCACACAAGCTTTGGTCAGAAATTATGGATAGGCCTATTTAGTATATAGCAGTCCGGCGAGGACAGAAATATACAAAATTAAGTCCACCATTCTGGATTCTTAGCGTCGCCGCAATTATGCCTCATCACTCTCGCCCCAAAATGGCCGTGACAGCTTCTCGTAAGCTTGAAGTTTAATATTTCCCAGCCTCCTGTGTTGAGCTAGGGCTCGGCCTCTACTATGCAAACGTTATAAGACATTTACAGCACTGCATGTGATCATAGAACGGCCTTGATATGTCATCTGCGATTAAGGAAAATACGTTTAAATTGGTGGGGGGAAACTATACTGGTGACAACAATATTACTGCCAGAACATTCACATTCTGAAATTTAATTTACAGAACATAAATCCCAGTTTTTGACTTTGTGTTCTGTCTCTCTTGACTCATAGCTCTGGACGATGACCAGCTAGATGTCTTCTGGATGTCTTCGTCTCCTGTGTGGATCTGGGACCTGGCCTGGGTTTTGATTTTAAATACTAATACGTTCTGTTTTTTTTTTTGTTTTTTTTAAGTTTTCCAGAATCATATCTGAACTCCTGTCTCAAAACGCTGACACTTATTTCCACTGCGGTATATCACAGAAGGCCCATAGTGTAGCGCAGCCAACAACGGAAGCAGCTTCTCACATATCTGATCTGGCCCACATCACATTTACCTTTTGTCAAACTCGCCTGTCATATACTGAGTATACAGTACCTCATTCCTAAACCCATTCAATTATCCGACATTTACATCTAAACTTAACGAGAGCCAAAGACTATATAACACCAGCTGACGGCTGACAAGGCTACTCTGTGATTATGGCACAACATACGGTGCATTACTCAGTGGCTGTAATATTTCATGTCTGTTTAGAAGTTCATGTGGTGGTGTGAGCCTCATGGCGATATGACCCAATCGTTGAGCTGAGCTATCAAGCCATTACAATGGACCATAGTACATCATATTATAGAACCATAGCTCATCTCAACACAGCAGCCCATCTTGAGAGAACAGGGTGTCATGACTGGTCTGCCCATATCCAATCCTTACAACAGACTACAGTCAGGGCCGCTGACAGCTTTTCTTGGGCCCAGGACAAAGTCAATCTGAAAGGGCCCTCAAATTCAATATATACGATGTAATGAAAACCAAATTTTGGGCCCCCTGTCTCCCTGCGCCCGGGACAACTGACTCCTTCGTTCCCCCTGCCGGCTTCCCGGCCTGACCACAGTAGCACCTTATGGTTAGAGTTAGCATTTGGACTACGTCTACAGTCATCTCATCTCGACAGTCGGGGGTATCATCATGTCGAAATGAGCTCCCCGTTGAATTGAGCTACCAGGGCTATTTTAACGAGTAGAGCTTGTCTCGACAAAGCAGCCTCTCTCGACATGATAACAGAGCGGGCCGACCTGCTTGTAAACCTGGCCGGAGTTCGATAACTTCCTACCGTTTCCTGCAGTGTATTATTGTTTATGACCTGACGAGGACAGTAATGTCAACATGGCCGCCTGCCAAGGCACAGAAATAAGTAGAGCGCCGTAAGTAGTACGGGACGGAACGGAACGATATCTTCCCCCAAAGCATGTGCATCGCTGATAGATAACTTTCGACATAATGGATAATAATTACCATAAGTAGGTACGGTAGTAGTAGCACACGCACACGCCACACAGACATGCTATATTTGTACATGGAGGGATAAACACAGACAGACACACGCACTCATGCACGCACACACACACACATACAGTAATGCAGACACACACAGACATAGCGTAGCCTATTTGTAGATACAGACATGCATACGTTTGCAGACATAGTGTAGCCTATTAGAGACAGGCATGCATACGTTTGCAGACAGAGTGTAGCCTATTAGATGCAGGCATGCATACGTTTGCGCACAAATGCATGTGTGTGTATACATTTGCACGAGCACGCACGCACACAAAAATGAACGCGCACAGACACACACAGACACACACACACACACACACACACACACACACACACACACACACACACACACACACACACACACACACACACACACACACACACACACACACACACACACACACACACACACACACACACACACACACATGTGCATGTGTACACACCTTGAAACAGCCTTCAACACATGCTTACAATTCCCCTTTGGAAAGCCAAGTTAACTGAACTGTTTCAGACGTGCACGGGCAGACATCCAGTTTTGCAGCCAGCACCCAGGGTAGTAAAAAGATCTAGCGAATATTCACAATGACATTTAATACTCCTCGACCAGAGAAATATGTAGCATGAAGTCAAACTAATGATCATGAATCTCCACAGATCACAAGTTGCAGCCACGATCATACGCAGCCCGTTGCTATTTAGAGGGAATGATTGGCACATGTGATCTGGACTTCTGACAAAGTAGTCATGGCATACGCAGCACAGTATTTGTTATGGTGTAAAGGGACACTGACGTAATAGAAAAGACTGATTGTCAATGTTCACAAAGATGATGATGGTTTGGAGCTTGTACATAATATTGTTGCATATTCAATGAGAGCTGCAATTGATTATGTTGTACAGCTATACGGGATGTCCTTTTTTGCATCATTAATAAAACAATTGAATGTGTAGACCGTCAAACAAATTAAAATACGTATTAGGTTTCAGAATTGTAGATGAGCCGACGAACCAGAAGCAGGCCCACCGACAGAGGGGGACAAACGGGTATGTCGTCCCAGGCCCAGAGGAAGGGGGTGGGGGAGGGTGGCAGAACTGGTTCCCAATTACACAGTGTTGTAGTCTACTTTTTTATGGTGGGTATACTGTATATTTACCTCCGCCAGGAGGTTATGTGATCGCCCGATTTCTGTGTGGCATGTCTGTCCGTCTGTTGCTCTGTTCGTTCGCTGCTATTTCGCGGGCTGCCACAAGGTGGACGAGGTGAATTGAGCAATGACAGGACGTGCCTGCGTTTTGGATTGATGGACAGTGACCAGTGACCACAGCATAGCGCGCCGATTTGCAAATATTACATATTACAAATATTAGAACAAATTCAGCTTCCCTGGCGGAGGTCTGCATTCTCTGAGTGCATTTCTAGTTGAGCATATTTTGAAGTGGGTATACTGTATATATTTGTGCTATTCAAAACAATGGATCAATCATTTTTAAGTGGGTATACTGAAATACCTGAAATTTAGAAGTGGGTATACTCCGTTCTATGTAGACTACACCACTGCAATTACACTCCATATATTGAGGAAGGGCCCATTCAGATGATTTTGTCCCGTGCCCGGTCCAAAGCTGTCTGTCTACGGCCCTGACCAGAGGTTAAAAACACTCAAGAAGTCACTCAGAGGTCAGAGAAAGGTGACTGTTTACAGTAGACCCAAACATGGGCCTCTTCTCGTGGGCCTCTTTTGAAGTGGAAGAGTAGGTCCTCTCCTTCCTTACACTGTATTCTTTTTCCTCACGTGAAACGTAGTTATTTTTTTACGAGACAAGCTGGGGCCTTTATACAGTGAGTACATGACGCCAGGGCCGCCGACAGCTTTAGCTGGGCCCAGGACAACGTCGTCCAAAAGGGACCCCTACCCAATAGATACAATGTAATGGGAACCCAATTATGGGCCCCCTGTCTCCCAGGGCCCGAGGCACCATACCTGTTTGCCCCCCTCTGTCGGCAGGCCTGCTTGACACCACGGACTGTATCGCAAGCAGGGAGCCACTCCTCCACAGAATGTGTTTCCCGTTATAAACTGACACATAAACAAATCCGAACAAGAGTTGAAATGTCCACTCACCAGCAGACAGGAAACAGTAGACTATACTGGACAGAGTGGTTTCCTGTGTGTGTGTGTGTGTGTGTGTGTGTGTGTGTGTGTGTGTGTGTGTGTGTGTGTGTGTGTGTGTGTGTGTGTGTGTGTGTGTGTGTGTGTGTGTGTGTGTGTGTGCGTGTGCGTGTGCGCGTGTGTGTGTGTGTGTGCTGTGAAACTGGCCAGAGCGTAACATAATTGTTCTCGCTTCTCAGATGACCATCAGCTTCGATATGAGTTTGAGCAGCAGCGACATGAGTGGCATGCACTTCAGAGAAAGAAAACAGCGAAGAGTGAGGGGATAATAGACTATCCCTTTACCGTTCGTTATTGACGTACAGTAACATTATGTCAAATTAAAACTCGCAAAAAAAATCTTAATTGGGTGTTTTGTTTCCTGAAGTGTTGAATGGTCCGTACGATTACTCTGTTTTTACAGTATTCCCAACCCCTTCTCATTATGTACAGTATTTTTCTGTAAAAAAAAATATTTGTGTCTGTGTGTGTGCTTGTCTCTGAACAGTGCCAGATCAAACACACAGAACACACTGACAGACAAAAAAAATGTCTCGTTATAACCCAGTCGACATATTTTTCCTGTTGACAGAGGAGACCCATGAATTACTCCCCCTGTTTTACAGGGATGCTGGACATGTGAGAGCTGTAAGAGTGGTCCTCTCATGTTGGCACGACGACAACCACCAGACCTCCCTTCCCCAATTGCCTTGCAGGCAGGGCTGGACTGGGGGAGAAATAGGGCCTGGGCACTTTTGGCTTAAAGGGACCCCTCATGGGGGAGAAATAGGGCCCGGGCACTTTTGGCTTAAAGGGACACTGTGTGAGATTTTTAGTTGTTTATTTCCAGAATTCATGCTGCCTATTCACTAATGTTACCTTTTTCATGAATACTTACCACCAGCATCAAATTCTAAGTATTCATTATGACTGGAAAAATTGCACTTTTCATACATGAAAAGGGGGATCTTCTCCATGGTCCGCCATTTTGAATTTCCAGAAATAGCCATTTTTAGCTGCAAAAATGTACTTGGACCATACTAGAAAATATTTGTTTATTACTTAGTAAGCTTTCATGTAAAGATCACATTTGGCAGTAGGCAGCCCAGTTTCAATGAGCAGCATAGTTGCAGTACCTTTTTTGACCATTTCCTGCACAGTGTCCCTTTAAAGGGGCCCCTTAGAATTAGCCGCGCAGTACTGACGCACCGGTGAGTCCCGCACCCACGTGGGCCCCTCTTTTCAAATATGTAAAAAATATATATATTTTTTACATTTCTGAAAATAGGGACCCACGAGCGTGCGGGGCCCACCAGGAAATGCCCGCTATGCCAGATGGCCAGTCCAGCTCTGGGTGCAGAAACGCTGGGCCTACAGCAGACTGCCCCTGCCCTGCACCCCCTCCCCTCACCCTCATCTCCCTTCCCCAAGAGACAGGCGGACAGAAACCCAACGCTGCTCCCTCGCCTCGGCATGCTTGGATGACTGTGATCACTGTACCGTGAAACTGAAATGTATGTAATTTCTGTTTGAGTTGGCCGGGGCTGCCTGAAAAACCTGTCTTAATTCTCCTAAGTATTTCCACCAACATGTCTCGGAGGGGAATCGCCAGTGAGGCCTGTATCTGTTGACTTGGGCGTATGGGGTAAAATTACCTTCACTGTCGCAGACTCGGATCTTATAGTGAAACACGGAAAGGAAAAGAAGGAAAACAATGAAGCAAAATATAGAACAGATTTACAGGTGTTTCCTTGATTCAGTGCAGCCCAAACAAATGAGTGAGTCGCAATTATGTGTGACCAAAATAATACAGAGTTCAGAAGATAGGCTTCCAGTTCCTTATGTTCCAGTACTGTGGGTGTGTGGCATGTTCAAGTGGGTGTGTGGCATGGAATTATTTTGTCTATCAAGCACTGCTGAAAACATGAAAAGGACAAAGAAAAATATTATACACTACACAGATCAGGGGTCCGTTTCTCGATTCTTGTCATTGCTAATCATCTTCAGACCGCTTTACCGTTCCCTTGGATTCAGTGGTGAGCGTCGCTGTCGAGAGAGAGTTGAGTCGCTCATACGAAGGACTTTGCTAACGACGATAGCAAAGACGCTTTCGAGAAACGGACCCCAGATTAGCGGGAGTTTTCCTTGAGACAAGTGTTAAAACTATGTAGCTGTAATACAGC
>NC_085857.1:19525609-19545609 GCF_034702125.1 Engraulis encrasicolus
ACACAGAATTGTATGTCTATTTAATGACTTTTAAGGGCCCCATGTTTATATTTCGCTTACGGCCCCAAAATGGCTATCTGCCCCTGGCTTTTCCTTTCTGAATCAACTGCAAGAGAAAAGGCACAGAGCGCTCCATACGTCCTTTCGCGGTCTGAAACTCGTCTTTCCACCACTGCTCCATCACAAAAATACAACGACTTCCTATGAGAGCGCGCAACGCACTGACAACCGCAATGGCTTTACGACCACACGAAAGTGCACAAATGAATGGGACGGGAGATGTTTTGGGGGGCGAGATGAGATGAAAGCGCAGATGGCTAGAAACATGCAATAAATCTCCAGTGCTGAACTCTACAACAACTTGTCTTGCCGGGAGTCAGTCCAGTCGGACCCCCTCAAACACACACTGTTGAGATTTATGGCTTGTGTAAATGTAACCTCTTGCTTGTATGTTTCCTTCTGTGTGTGTGTTTACACATGCTATGTTTGTCAGTTGTTGTTTTTTTACATACAGTAACTGATCTTTCTCCGCAAGGCCGTAGCAGCAGGTTCTGGGCCCTATGGACCCAACCATTTCTGACTCAGACCCACCCATAATGTAGTGTGTGTGTGTATGTATGTATATGTGTGTGTGTGTGTGTGTGTGTGTGTGTGTGTGTGTGTGTGTGTGTGTGTGTGTGTGTGTGTGTGTGTGTGTGTGTGTGTGTGTGTGTGTGTGTGTGTGTGTGTGTGTATACAGTATATTTATAGTAGGCCCTATATATAAAATAGAGTATAACATTTTTATTATACTTTCTTTTCTTTACCTTACGTACATTTCATTTTATCTTTTATTTTTATTTTTATTTACTTCTATGTTAATATCATATTTCCTTATACATTTTTATTTCTCTCCTCGTAATCCACCATAGTCATTGAGCTATGATTCTGTGTGGGCCCATCACATACAGTACTGCGTGGGGCCCTGGTGACTCAGTCCTGCTTTACCCCCTTATTACGATGCCCCTGCTCTCCATCTCTGTATCTGTCTCTCTCTCTCTTTCTCTCTCTCTCTAGTCTGTGCCTGTGCCAGGGGTGACCCACCAGTCAGTGTGGCAGGCAGATTTTAAAATTTACCAGTCACTAGCCATTTTTTACCAGTAAAAGTGACTGGTGGGTTGAAAAATTTACCAGTAGTTAGAGAGAAAAACACGCACATCTGTCTCAAAAAGATTGAATGCAGGACCAGCAAAAATACCATGAAAAACTGAAAGAAAAATCCGCAACACCAAGCTCCCGTTACTCCTTTTTTAATGTGACGTTTCGGGCAGCATGCCCTTCATCAGATGATATAAATCTGATCTGAGCAATGGGAGCTTGGTGTCGCAGACTTTTCTTTCAGTTTTTCAATGAAAAATTTACCAGTCACCACTGAAATGTACCCGTCATTGGCAGGTGGAAGGGTGCTTATTTCCATCCCTGTGCATATTGTATGAGCGCAACACATGTGTGACTAAACAGCGCTTTAAGTCACTGTGTGTGGCTGGCTTTTATATGTGCTTTGTGCCTTTCATGTGAGGATGTGTTAACAAACAGTATAGTATGACTGTGTAGTTTTAGTGTGTGTGTGTGTGTGCGTGTGTGTGTGTGTGTGTGTGTGTGTGTGTATGTGCGTGTGTGTGTGTGTGTGTGTGTGTGTGTGTGTGTGTGTGTGTGTGTGTGTGTGTGTGTGTGTGTGTGTGTGTGTGTGTGTGTGTGTGTGTGTGTGTGCGTGTGTGTGTGTGTGTGTGTGTGGTGTGTGTGCGCGTGTTTGTGCATGCATGTAAATGTGTGTGTGCATGTCACCACGTACGCGCGCGCATGTGTGTGTGTGGCCCCTACATGTGGGTCTGGCCAGCTTGTTTACATGATTGAGTGGGCTTGTAGATGACCCCCTGACCTGCAGTAAGCTACACTGTAGTGGGTCTGTCGTGACCACTAAGGCCGACGTCTAAATCACAGCAACCATTACGCTGAGCGAACACCACACACAGACATATGCATACACACACATTAACACACACGTACACACACACACACACACAGACACAGACACACACACACACACACACACACACACACACACACACACACACACACACACACACACACACACACACACACACACACACACACACACACACACACACACACACACCTCCGAGGGTTATCCAGCTCCTTAAACTAATGGTGAGTCCAATGTACTCCCCTATTCCCCAAACCTCTACAGTACACATTCCTGGGACACCCACCCACCCACCCAGTCGCAGCCAGCAATCCCGACTCATAAACTCTGATTGTACCGTAATTGCCCCCCTACTCTCCAAAAGTTAGGTTAAGTGTCAGTTAAGGCTGAGGCTTCCAGCAATGCTTTAAAAACCCCTAAAACTCAAACCCTCTGGCTTAACTAGGATGAGAGCTGGCAGGGCGGGGCTAGGCTAGGCTAGGCTAGCTTCGGGCAGGCCTGGACTGGTCATCTGGCACACAGGGCATTTCCCGGTGGGCTAATACTGTAAGGTTTGGCCCACAATTTCCATGGAACCACATAAAAATTCCCTGGCGTTTTTAAATACATTTGTCACAGTCCATCCCCACCCCTGGCTTCGAGGAATCTATACAGTATTACACGACAGGTGGAAGCAATTTTGCGGGGTGGACAAAACTGCAAGGTTGCGCAGCGTGGCACGGCACAGCATGGTGTGGCCATTTAGTGTGGTTTGCCAGAGAACAGCTGGTGGAGGTGGTGATGATACTGTGGATGTGTGCGATATGTGTGGTGTGTGTGCAGCGTACTTTGCTGCTGCTGCTGCCTGTGTGACTGATGAGAAGAATCGTAGAACGCAAGCATACCGTACTTCATTTCGATGTTTCATTTGTGAATTGATGTGTTTGTGGTCATTAAACCATTGATGCTGGACGCTGTACATACGCTGCATTGACCTAGGCGCTTGGAGCGACATAGGAGCAGCATTCAGGCTCATGAGATTTTAGGGGTTTTTTTTGTTTTGTTTTTATGTGCTTCGGAGGGCTAGCCTGGCCGCGCCAAAAACCCCTACATTTTGCGGCCACTAGGGGCGTCTAGATTTCTAGGCTACTTCGGAGGAGATATTTAGGTTTTTATAGGCTGAGGGCACCTTTTTTTAAAAAGGGCGTAGGCATTTAGCAGGCGTTTTTTGCAGACCATTCATTTTGAATTACCTCATAATCCACAAATAATCTGATTACGCTTCTCTGGGGACGGTTTTCAGTCGACCGGTGTTATCGGCCATTAAGCGAACGTACTTGGGAGCATAGTAACATACGTCAACTGTCAGCGATTGGTCAGAGCTCATTTCAAACCAGAGCTGAGCTCACTCCTCCCACCCAAGTGCTCCAGGGCACTGAGGATCCAGACCTAAAATGAATTTTGGAGAAATTAATGTCATCTGGTAAAACGAGGCAAGGCTAATATGGGTTAAAGGGGTATGCCACTATTTTGGGGCTTAATACAGTTAAAATCGTTGGCTGGGGTTTATAAAGGGGGTAAAGTGTCTTATTTTTCATGTAAGCCGTTGTCTTGCTTTAAGACAAGTTAAAAGAGGGAGCATGTCGCTAGTGAAAGTCAATGGATCCGTGTAGAATGCTACACGGATCCATTGACTTTCACTAGCTTAGCGACATATTCCCTCTTTTAACTTGTCTTACAGCAAGACAACGCTTACATGAAAGAAAAGACACTTTAGGCCACACCAATTTAATTTGTTGGTTCTCGGATTTTTTCAGGAAAAAGTTGAAGCCGTGTGGATATACCACCTGTATATCAGCCTCACATGGACCTCCAAAGGAAGGTGCAAGACAGGCAAACACCTGGACATGGAGAAGGACAGTGTAGAAGGGAATTAAGGCAGCCAAATAGACCAGGCACAAAATTAGGGCACAGGGCAATTATTATATTAATCTGGTTTGAATAAACTGAGATGATTCAACAGTTGAATAGTTGTTGTTTTTCTTTTTTAAAACTGCTATCCCACTCCACTAATTCCACTAAGAGCAATACTGTGTTTCACCACTGCTACTGCTAACCCACAGGGGCTTCAACTTGCCATTGCATGTTTGTCTGTAAATGTTTGAATGTAACACGTTTCCTGATTCGCTAGTCGTAATCGGCATGTTGAAAGGAGTGGTTTTATTGGTTCTCTACGTCACATGACCTCCAACTACTAAAGAGACACCTCCCCGTTCATGAAAACATGCAGTCTTCGTTTTTTTAGCGATTTCATTTTTTGGGGTATTGAAACTGATTTTTTTTTTTTTTTCATTTTGATACAAAATACAAGAGGCGAATCCGAGAACCAACAAATTAAATTGGTGTGGCCTTACCTCCTTTATAAACCCTGGCCAACGATTTTAACTGTATTAAGCCCCAAAATAGTGGCATACCCCTTTAAAATGTGCGATATCTGACCACTGGCATGGCTCAAACTATTGGGGTGTTGACCGTTATGCCAGGGACACGGGTTCGATTCTGGCACAAGGTCATTTCCCCAATTCCTCCCACAGCTCTCTCTCTCCCACACCCCCCCACCCTCCTCCCATGTGCAATATGTGCGTACATTCAGAATGCTGTTGTTGCATGTGTGACTCTGATGAGAGGAATTGAGGAACGCCCTCATATGTCACTTCCCTGAAACACATATCTGCATTTGCGGCTTTTTGTGCGCACATGTGTGTTATGTGTGGCGTAAGCATGCCGTTCAATGTAACATAACGTGTGTGCTGCTGTATGCGTGCAACTATTGAAGAGAGGAATTGAAGTACGCCCTCATACGAAACACCTTGATTTATGAGTTGATACGTTTGTGGTCGTTACAGTTTCTGTGTCATTTGTGATACTGTATGTGTGCGATATGTGTGGCGTGCATACAGTTGCATAGGTCGTAAACGTGTGTGCTGCTGCTAGCTCGAATGTGACCTCTAAGGGAGGGATCGAAGAACACCCTCATATTTCAATTCTATGAAACACCTTGATTTATGAATTTATTTGTTGGTCTTTAAAATTCTCTGCAATTTGCTATGCACTACATTGTGTCTTAATTTGACGTCTGGTAGTAGAACATTGTCCCTCAGGCCATTCTGAACAAAGAGGCGGCCGGCAGCCAAGAACTTCACCCCTGTGAAACCAAACACACCCAGTGTAATTTCAGCTGTAGGCTTGTAACTCTCAATTCTCTCACACACTCTCTCTCTCTCTCTCTCTCTCTCTCTCTCTCTCTCTCTCTCTCTCTCTCTCTCTCTCTTTGTCTATCTCATTCTTTCTGGCTGTCCACTCTCACTTCTTTGTGCTCACGTCAACCTCCCCCCCCCCACTCTCTCTCTCTCCCTTTCTTTCGGTCTCTCTCTCTTTCTTTGCCTACCTCATTCTCTCTGGCTGTCCACTCTCACTTTTTAATCTCTCTCACTCTCAGTCTCTCACTCAGTGTCTCTCTCTCTCCCTCTCTCATTCTCTCTCTCTCTCTCTCTCTCTCTCTCTCTCTCTCTCTACACATGTTAAGCATCACCGCTGCCTCATTCATCTCCTTTTATCACCATGCGAGGTGAAGGCAAGAGTGTAAGTATTTCTGTTATCACATGGGGCGTGGTGCTGAAGTGACAGGACTCTGAGATAATGGCATGTGCTGTACCCCCTCCATCTCACAAATTGAAGATATCAGAACTCAGAACAAACTTACAGTACATGTCCAATACCACGTGTTAACTACAGTTCTGTTGATGGTTGTTTGAAACATACAAAAAATCTACAGAATATCCTTAATGTCTTTTAGCTGCTATGGCTTACAACTACTAAAATGGTGCACTGAGTATTATTATGGCTGACTAGGCCTACTGTGAAGGAAGGCCCGACTTGCAAATATGGCCCCATTTCTACAATTCTTCTACTTTGTATTTACCACAGAATTTTGGCAGCCTATATTCCAAAGCACTTGTCATTTCTTGCAAATTAAATATGTGGAAGTTAAAATTGCCCAAGAAGAAATCCCCAACAATATTTGTCCTAAATGTAGGCTAACACCAAAGTAGCATAGCTGCCTGCAGAATTCTGTTCACCATCTTCGCCAACTTTGTAACAATAGCAATAATCAAACTGCTGAGAGGACAAGAAAGCTCAGCAAAACAAAAACAAACAAAACCGGTGCTAAAAACAGTCCTTGTAACTCTCTGACCCCCGCCCCATGTCACCGTGCCCCCCTCCTGGTCAGATTGATGACACTTGGGGCGACGCCAGTACCCAAAATCAGGGACTCCTATCTTCCCCAGTAGTTCATCACCCCCCGTGTGGTGTATCTGACATTACAAATGGAGGCCTTTACAAGCTATTTAGATAAGCGCAGCCGCACCGAAGGTCATTTGTAACAGTCTCTCGCTCTCGCTTTCACGTGCTGTCTCTCTCTCTTTCTCTCTCTCTCTACCACCCTTTTCTCCATTCTGGTCCGACTCGCGGGTCTCTGCGTAGTGTTGGCAAGTTAAGCCCGGTTAATAGGCCCCGTCTAAACAGACAGGCGGCCCAGTATTATGGACCTACATAGGCCAGCAGAGAGGCCTTGATGCCTGTGGTTCGCTTATCTCACTATGAGATTAATGTAGCCTTCATGTGAACATCCAGGGGATCAGGAGGTGAACATTGGAGCATTTACTGCATGCTGCGGCATGAACTAGAACAGTGGTTCTCAACTGGAACAGTCTTGGGACCCACCATTTTCCAATCTCTTTCAGTCGCGACCCAATTTTCAGAACATTCTGATTTTATCTATGACGACAGATGACACAACTTCAATTGCCTATCAAAATAAAAGTTGTAAATTGTTGCAGGGAAAGTTGGATGTTTTTTTGTTTTTTTAGCGAATCAATGAATTATGATTTTTTTTTGTACCATGGCTCTGCGACCCACCCATGACCCCTCCGCGACCCACTGAACTAGAACACTCTACCCCAATACTCCCCACTCCACAGTATCATGCAGAGGTGGAGACGTGAAGATAAGAACATTTCTTTTTAAAAGACATTTTGGTCTTTTTGACTTTATTTTCTGATAGTACAGTGAAGATGCTGACAGGAGTGGGGAGAGAGAGAGACGGGGGCCAGGAATCGAACCTTCCGCCACACACCTTCACCAAAGAGGTTAGATATATGATGAAAAGGAATCGAAACACGGCCACTCAATGCAAAAGCGTGTGCTCAAAATTCGGTCTCCTAAGGGGGCGTTGTCCCTCCTTCTTCTTCTCTCCTCGTGGTGTTTGCATAAGACGTGCGCTACTGCCATCTACACCGCTGAGAATTTATTCTCAACCTCAAGACTCTGAAGGTCTCCTAAGCGAAGGTCTCCTAAAGAGGCGTTCACCCGACGTAAAGTGGATACCGGAAAAGAACCCGCCTGCTTTATCTCCCTCTCATATACGATTCTCTGCCTTCACCCTGACCATTACATTACATCACATTACATTACATTACATTGAGCTGACGCTTTTATCCAAAGCAGCTCACACTTATTTTAATCACAGGGCATTGGTTACAGTCTCTGGAGCAATGTGGGGTTAGATGCCTTACTCAAGGACACCTCAGCCATGTGGTGGGGAGTTGTAAGGGTGGGATTGGAACCTGCAATCCTCTGACCCAAAGCCCATGTCCTTAACCACTAGGCCACCAGACCACCATCCATCCCGCCCTACTCAATCCCCCTCCGTCCTTGACAAGAACAATGGAAAATGCAAAGGATGGAAGAAAGACAGCGGGTTGCATTAATCCTTCCGGTAACACTTTATTTTAGGGATATATCTATAAGCACTAATACATACAATGTCCCTGTATAAGTAACTTGTAAAGCATGTACAAAGCTAAATCAAACATGTGTTAGGCATGTATTCAGAAATGTCTTGTTCATGCACAATAAGGGATTTATTACCAATTTAACCTTAGTAAGGACCTAGTAGGCCTTAGCGTTTGCTTAGTACATGCCTTACAAGTTAACATTGTATGTATTAGTGCTAATAGATGTATCCCTAAAATAAAGTGTTACCGTCCTTCCTTCCCCTTCCCACTACTCCCTTACCTCCCCTCCTCCCCTTCATCCCATTGGCTCCCCATCTCACCAAGGGCCCAGGATGGGTGTGTGTGGGTGGGGGATAACACAGGCTGGGTGATTGTGGAAAGGATAATGCAGAGGGATGTTGGGATAACCGTCTGCAAACGCTGTCACTCCGAAGGCTCGGTTCAGTGCAAAGGGGCCACTTGGGCTGGCAGATGGTGGAGATGGGAATGGATTGCCTTTGCCTTTAAAGGTGCACTGTGTAGGATGTGGCCAGAGTTGGTATTGCAACTATGCTGCTTATTGAAAATGTGTTGCCTATTGTCAAATTTGATCTTTTCATGAATATTTACTTAATTATAATCTAATATTTACCAGAATGACCAATGTACAGTACGGTTTTTAGCTAAAAATGTCTATTTCTGGAAATTCAAAAAGGCAGACGGCGGAGAAGATCCCCCCTTCCATGTATGAAAAGTGCAATATTCCCCGTCGTAATGAATACTCAGAATTTGATGGTGGTGGCAAGTATTCATGAAAAGATGTGAATGGGCGGGGTTATACTGTAGCTGAGTGATGCTGGTTTGGAGAGGGAGAATGGATTGCATGGATGTTTGAGAGGATATGCAGATGAAAGCTAGGGGAGTTCTCTACCTGATAGTCTTCCTGAGTGTGGAGGGAGATGGTTGTGAGCAGGATAGAAATTCCCCTGAGATGGGTGTAGCTGAGGGGGGATAGTGGAGGTGGGACCCACTAGTTTGACGCCCTTTCGGTACTGATGTCTTACGTCACATGGTAATCAAACATTTCAAACAAGCGATTTTAGGGTTAGGTTTAGGATTAGGGTTAGGTTTAGGTTTAGGCTTAGGGTCAAGTTTAGGGTTAGGATTAGGATTAGTGTTAGGGTTGTATCACGTAAGACATCAGTACCGAAAGGGCGTCAAATTAGTGAGTCCCTAGCGGAGGTGGCTGGCTGGGTGATACTGGCTTGGAATGAGAATGGATTGCATTGATGTTTGAGAGGATACTGCAGAAGAAAGCTAGGAGAGTTCTCCTAGAGTTCACCCCCTCATGTCCCTGAGGGCTTGGATGGGTGAATACAGGGGCAGGGGTTGGTGATGTTTGAGAGGATACACAGAAGAAAGCTATAGGGGAGCTCTCTACCTCCCCATCCCCTTGAGGTCCTGGATGTGTGAATAAGGGGGGGTGGTCGTCTGAGAGAGGGGATAGCAGGCTGAGCTGCCTGATGCTGGCTGGTGGCGTGATGGATGGTGTCTGCTTCATGGGACAGAGCATGGAGGACCTGCACTGCAGATGTTGATCTTCGGAGATGGAGAGATTTAGAGATTTAGAGATTTAGAAAGAGAACAGCTATAGCAGGGTAACAGTGAGGGGTATTGTGGAAAGAAATAAGAAAGAAAGAAAGAAAGAAAGAAAGAAAGAAAGAAAGAAAGAAAGAAAGAAAGAAAGAAAGAAAGAAAGAAAGAAAGAAAGAAAGAAAGAAAGAAAGAAAGAAAGAAAGAAAGAAAGAAAGATAGGGCGGATGGGTGGGAGAGAGGAAAGGTGTTTACATAGAGAGAAAAAGAGAAATACAGGGTGGATTAGAGAAAAGGAGAGCAGGAGAAGGAGAGAACGAGGGAGTATGAGTTTGTTGATCTGTCAAAAGTGAAGGGGTTTGCATGTGTGTGTGTGTGTGTGTGCGTGTGCGTGCGTGCGTGTGTGTGCGCGTGCGCGTGCGCGTGTGCGTGTGTGTGTGTGTGTTAGGGAAAGAAAGACAGAAAAAAGAAAGGGAGGAAGTGAGATTGAACAACTCAGTTCTGTATTGGAGACCCTCAGGGGCAATTATGAAAAAGGAGAGAAGATTGTAAGAAAAAGTGAGAGAATTAACGAGAGATATAAGGAGGTGGATGTGAGGGAAAGAAAGATAGCACGATATAGAAAGAAAGTGAAGGTTGTAGGAGGACTACGGACAATTCAGTTTTGTGTTGGAGACCCTCATATTTTTACAGCCAAGCTGGCAGCAGTTTATATCTGCATATAAAAACAAAACAATGTCAAATAAAAGACAATGGGCACATTTTACACCACAACAGGAACTGTTCAGTAAAACTATTTCGTTTGCTTTCGCTGTGTTGGATTAGGATGACTTGTCGTTTCGGTTTTACTCTCTCGCATGAAACATTTTGTTACAGTAGTTTTACATCTCACGATATAAATTTACGTGTGCAAGTGCGTGCTCCTATTCTAAGAGGCTTTTATGTACAGCTGAAAAGAGTCCAAAAGTACGTCGGGTTTACGTTGCCAAATTTCACACAAGTGCTGCATGCGGTATGTATCCAAAAAAAATCTGCGCTGTTCAGTGGTTCCAACAATGTGTGTGTGTGTGTGTGTGTGTGTGTGTGTGTGTGTGTGTGTGTGTGTGTGTGTGTGTGTGTGTGTGTGTGTGTGTGTGTGTGTGTGTGTGTGTGTGTTTTAGTGTGTGTGCGTGCGTGCGTGCATGCGTGTGTGTGTATGTCAGCGTATCTGTGTACATGTGTTATTGAGAATGTTCTATTGTGTGGGAGTATTGCAACCAAGTGGATGCGAGGCCCTTGATTTGTAAGGCTCTCGGTCTCCTCTCTGGTGCAAGGGGAGACTGAAGTTGTCATAACAGAGGGAGATTTAAAAGGAGCGTGGGTGTTGTTTCTTTGTGATAATGTGACAGGATCGCGGGGAGTGAATGGGAATTACATCACTCGAAGGTTGGTGCATTCCACTATTCAAGGTCAACGGCTACGGCTATACACAAGTCCTAGCGTAGCAGCACAACAGTCTTTTGTTGGTCACGTCCAAACTGTCTGGTCTGGGTATTAGCATCAGCGAGACGAACAAAAGCCATTTGCATGTGCGGACAGACGATTCAAGTTCGAGTTTTATTACCGTGATTGTTATTACAGCAAGTTTCATAACAACACTGTTGAGAGGAATTTGTTTGCGGTGTGCTAACATGCACCACAAAATCCAGCCTAAAAGAATAAACACATTATGACAACACAATGTATGATCCGCAAAAAGGGTTGACAGATTTCCCTTCAGAAGAATTGGTTGGGAATGGAACGTAGCAATTCTGGTGCAGATGGGGTTGCCAGCCAGGACTGTCACAAACAGGCGAGCAAACTGGGCAATTGCCAAGGGCCCCCAGCTGAAAGAGGGTCCCCTGACAATGACTGGTTATGTACTTGCATTTACATGAAAGATATGACAACTTTGTGAGTGTGCCACCGACTCCCGAAATTCCATGACCCAAAAGTGCAATGACACTATTGAAATGGCAATTTGAGGTAGCAAAACCCTAATAGTTTGAAGAGAAGAAGAATTGGTAAGGGACCAAGTCCCTCTTTGCCAAGGGCCCCCGAAAACTTTGAAACGGCCTTGTTGCCGCTGATCCAACTCACTGGTTGCTGCACTACATCATAAAAACATTGCAATGGCATTACATAGAGTCTTAAGTTGGGGATTAATATTAAGACTTGATCGTTACTATTTTGGTAACAACAAACTAGTAATAGACTGGGCGTGAAAGGGCGTAGAAAAAAAAACAAACCTCAAAAAGGAGACGTAGTGGAGTAATGGAATTTAAAGAGAAGCACCTTAAATTGAGCACTCAACACGTTTACAGACTGGTGACTATTGTAGGTGTCCTGATCCTTTTGCAGTAAGTGGCCATTCATGGCGTTCGCTAACCACTAGAAAAGGATTTACAGTTGTAAAAAGCGAAGTTAAAAGTGAT
This sequence comes from Engraulis encrasicolus, assembly GCF_034702125.1. Classification (NCBI taxonomy): domain Eukaryota; kingdom Metazoa; phylum Chordata; class Actinopteri; order Clupeiformes; family Engraulidae; genus Engraulis; species Engraulis encrasicolus. The sequence goes on from NC_085857.1 coordinate 19,537,456, forward strand.
GCTGGGGCTGCAAAGTCCGGAATGTTTGTTATAACGTCGCGGAGACAACTTTACAAGGTGTGTATATAGTCAGTGTATACACGAGTTCAAGGCCTATATAGGAGAGACTCGACAGCTCGACCACATGTCAGCCATGCAGTAAATCAGTTCAAACACAGCATGCCTCCTCCCCCAGTGGATCCCCCAGACCACCGACATTGGAGACGGCCGAGACGTTATTTCATGCTGATTCAACACTTTAAGAGTCAAATTTAACACTCTTGCATTGCTGTTCTTGTTCTTTCAAGTGTCGTATTAACACCGCAAAATTAACAGTATGGACCACCTACATTGGAGGTGGTTGAGACGTTATTTCATGCAGATTCAACACTTTAAGAGTCAAATTTTAACACTCTTGTCGTGCTGTTCTTGTTTTTTTCCGGTGTCGTATTAACACCGCAAAATTAACAATGTGGACCACCTACATTGGAGGTGGTTGAGAAGTTATTTCATGTTAATTCAACACTTAAAGAGTCAAATTCAACTCACCGTGCAGGTCTTGTTCTTTCAAGTGTTGTGTTAACACCGCAAAATTAACAATGTGGACCACCTACATTGGAGGCAGTTGAGATGTTTTCTGACGGATTCGCATTTGTCGGGTTTCTTGAGTCACCGTTGGAACATTGCTATAGCCTAGGTAAAGTAAGCCCAACCAAGCATAACAAAATGAACACCAGCAGTCCAGGAAAGGATCAATGAACTCAAGTATTGAGTGTGATATACAGTGTATACACTCACCGTCCACTTTATTAGGTACACCTTCTTAGTGCTGGGTTGGACCCCCTTTTGCCTTCAGAAACGCCTTATCTCCCAGCAACAATACTCAGATAGGCTGCGACATTGAACTCAAGTATTGAAAAGAAGCACTGATATATGAAACATATTAACATGCAGTATATGTATCGCAGAGCCTCTTTTTCCCATTTTCAATTGCCTTGACATTTGGCCAACAGTAAAAGTAGGTTGAAGGTTTGTGAAGAAAGCCCACACTTACCCTTAAGAATCTAAAACCTGCATTTGCCATTAACTATAAGAGACCGGCAAACTAATCACTTTGGGTGTGAAAAATATAAACATTCAACTGTATATAAAGTATCCATGGCTTCGCCCAGAGAATATCACGCCACTCATGCTTTGTTATTTCGGCCTCACTAATTGCCACCTCTGGGCTAAAAGTATATTTTTTGTCTTCTTTCCACCACCTGTGGGTTGTTTGTTTATCAGGTACATTAGAGTATTGGTCCAGCTGTGGTCCAGTCAGATGACATCCAGATAACGCAGTTGACTTTACTGGGATCCGACACATGAGGAGGAAATTAGGCACCTTCACCAGGACCATCCATACTTCATCCTCTCTCTCTCTCTCTCTCTCTCTCCTTAGCGCTCTCTCACTCTCTCTCTGTATCTCCTTAGCGCTCTCTCTCTCTCTCTCTCTTTCTCTTTCTCTCCTCTCTCTCTTTCTCTCCTCTCTCTCTCACTCACTCACTCACTCACTCACTCACTCACTCACTCACTCACTCACTCACTCACTCACTCACTCACTCACTCACTCACTCACTCACTCACTCACACACACACACACACACACACACACACACACACACACACACACACACACACACACACACACACACACACACACACACACACACTCTCACTCTGAAGTCTTTCCCTCCTACTCCTACATGTAAGTTTTATCAAGCTGTGACAGCCCGTGTATGTTTGAACAAGTAAAAGCATGGATCCCGCCCGTGATAATGCGGGAGTGGTGGGGAATTCCCCAGTGGGACTGAAGCAGGGACTTGAAGCGAGTGCCCACCACTGTTTGTAGTGCAGCATCACCATCACCACCACCACAACCACCACTACTAGGGTCTACCACCATGCTTAATGCAGTCATCACCATCATCGCCACGGCCAATTACTGCCACCACCATCATCACTGGCTCTTTAAAGCAACCCTCAGGGATTTTTGACATAGGACTATTTCCTATTTAGTCAGAGTCTAACAGACATAGACGGGTAGATGGTGGCCAGAGGTGGTGTTAAGCTAGCGCAAGTTACATTACATTACACTTAGCTGACGCTGTTTTATCCAAAGCAACTAACATTTATTTAGGTACAGGGTAATGGTTACAGACCCTGGAGCAATGTGGGATTAGGTGCCTTGATCAAGGGCACTTCAGCCATGGATGAAGGTGCTGGTGAGGGCGGGATTTGAACCTGCATGCAACCCTATGATCTAAAGACCAGCGCCCTAACCATTGAGCAAGTAAACCGCTATTGGTAGCCTTTCACTAAAACATATTCATGAACGGTCATTTCATGAATCAGTGGTATTGGAGATGCAGACTGAAGTGCTTTAGCCTACACACGAGTTCCGAAAGTAAAATACAATCACAAATTTGCCCGTCCATCCATTCCAACCAGCTGACACTCACCCCTCAGCTCGTTAGAGTTAACTATAATGGGCAGACATGCTTGGGTCAGAAGTTACTGGCACATATTTGTTTGAGACAATTCACAGAGGCAAAAGATCCCAATTCTTGCACATCTTCAGCTGAAGCCGTAAAAACGAGATGCCAAAGAGTCGATCCTGATGCCATGTTGAAAGCCGGGAATCTTGAAAGCAGTGGTCTCTAAACTTCAGTCAGTTCATGTGCCTATATTATAGAATTAGCGCATGTTGGCTATGTTGAAAATCTGGCCAACTGTTCAGTTATCACACAAACAAAAATCTTTGACGGAAGAACGGACTTGTGTACAGACGGATAACAATTAGGTCTCCCACACTTTCAGTGGACGAAGACAAAAGCCATATTCAAAAATCAAATGATGGGAGCACAAGCAGAAGTAAGGAGTAAACATCAGGACTTTTTGCCTTCCTGAATCAGACCGGCCTGTGCACCTCAGAGAACGAGCCCAAAAAAAGAACGAGAAATAATAGGGAGGTAGAGCGGTCGGTCATGCAAGATGCCCAACGGGACCGAAGCAATGCAATTAGAGAACTAATACACACAGCAGGCGAGCACACACACACACACACACACACACACACACACACACACACACACACACACACACACACACACACACACACACACACACACACACACACACACACACACACACACACACACACACACACACACACATCTATATCAATAACAGCTTCTCTCCGTTATTGCCCGTTTCCCCTTCTCTCGGCTAAACCAAAACCCTAATAAAATAATGTTATACAAAACATGAAGTTGGAGCGAGAGGGAAGAGGGGACATGAAAGCTACCCGGAGGGAGTAGAACAATGCAATTAATAAACACCAATCTTCACACTAAAAGGCATCGTGTCTTTGTGTAAATAGCAATAATAGATTCATTATATTACTGCCAATTTCTTAATCCCTTAGCCAAAACCTAATAATGCTATAATAAAGCAAATACACATACTCAAGCACGTATGCACGCACGAACACACACACACACACACGCACACACGCACACTGGATTCATTATATTATTGTCAAATTGACAATTTCTTAATCCCTGAACCAAAACCTAATAATGCTTTTATAAGTAAATACACACACACATGCGCGCACATGTGCACACGCACGCATTTACACACGCACGCTCTCTCTCCCTCTCTCTCTCTCTCTCTCTCTCTCTCTCTCTCTCTCTCTCTCTCTCTCTCCTCTCTCTCTCTCTCCCCTCTCTCTCTCTCTCTCTCTCTCTCACACACACACACATACATACACACACACACACACACGATTCCAAACCTCAAAACAGAAACAGCAGCAGCTGGGTGGTCTCCTCCCATCCAACTTGCGAGAGACAACACACTGAAAATAAAATAAAAGCTCCCAGATTCGCCACGCGCCCATGCTCCCCCAAGCCCCGCTAATACACAAGTAAACAAACAAATCAATGAACAAGCAGGCAATGCTGGCAGTCGCTTAAATAAGAAAACAAGCGGAAGGTGGTGACAGGCCTGACCCACATCCACTAATGTTCCGTAGCTTTTATAGCATATGAATACTGTATATATATGAAGAGCTCTTTTCCAAAACGCTATATCCACCATTTTTGACTTTTTGCATTTTAATATTGGAATAGACTGTTCAGAACTCTTATCATCTATGTGTGAATTCTTGCCATTCAAATGTTTTGAGAACATACTATTTAAACCTCTTTAAAATGCATTTTGCAATGCAATTCAATGGAATGCCCAATACAAAAATGTCAATTTCCCAACATTTTATAAAATGGATATATCTCAGTTTGGAAAAGAGCTCTTCACATAGTACATAACATGGTGTCGTTTCCACCACCATTGTATCCTATTGGGGAGTATCACTCTCATATGGTATTCATCTGCCAGAATTATTAAAACAACATTATAACAGTATTATATCAACTTTGCTTATAGTGGTTTTATTAAGCTCCTGCAAAGCAAACAGTTTGGACAACGGGTTCGCTTGACCGCAACATCAATACATGATGAATGTGTTGTTGTGACTGATAGCTGACAGGTCATGGACGTCCTCGCCCTAAATTTTGAAACTATGACAAATACACACTTACGCATGCTTACACATGCATACACATTTGCGAACGTACATGCACACACACACTCACACACACACACACACACACACACACACACACACACACACACACACACACACACACACACACACACACACACACACACACACACACACACACGCACACACACAAACACACACACACACACACTTTCAGTGTCTCAGGCAGACCACAAGCTACCGTGAATACTTGGATGCATGAATGAACCCACAGTCAACTTTGGCTGTCTCTCCCAGTCTCACCCAAGCAGCTGGAGAAAAAAAAAAGTATTATTCAGCAAGAAGTGTCCCACTTGGGCCTCTGTACTGTAGATGGTTCTCACGTCGTCTGCTGGCTGGGACAGCAAGCCAAGACAACATCCTTCACAGGGAGCCAAGACAAAATACTGCCCATGCAAGTCTGTCAAAATGGGCTGCTTCACCCAAATGACCACATAGCTCGAACCCAAATCTGATCTAAGGACAGAGTGTAGCTCAGCCTCACAGGCACACGGTAAAAAGCAGTGTGCACAACTGGACCCATTTGTCACCAGAGAACTCCGGCACCAAATACAATCGAGAAGATGTTAAAAATCTACTCTGGAATTGTTGATGTAACACTGCATGTTTTACTGTGTAGTCCATATCGAGAGAGGATATCACCAGAGAGAGTAGAGAGAGAGAGAGGTTCCATTGGGCCATTGTTTCTGGGTTCTATAATTGCAAGGGGGGGGGGGGTTATCCCCCCTTAGGCAGACCTCTATTCAATGCTAGGAGTATTATGACACGGCCCTTCAGGCAGACCGGAACCTGGTCATGTTAGGTGCCCATAGCAAACTATTACACTGGCATATCTCCATATACTTAAAGAATCTCTGATATCACTGAGCACAGCATCCTTCCCATGGAGCCAGGACAGGAGATGGCCGAGGCTTATTTGTCAAAAACGGGCTGTTTCATCAACCCTAATGATAATATTATTACATTACATTATACTTAGCTGACGTTTTTATCCAGAGGGACTTACAGATATTGCAGGGTATTGATTAGTTATATAAGTTATATAGTCTCTGGAGCAGTGTGGGGTTCATGTGCCTTGCTCAAGGGCACTTCAGCCATGGAGAGCAGAAGAGATTGGCAAGGGTGGGAATTGAACCTGCAACCCTGTGATCTACAGTCCAACTCCCTAACCATTACAACACAGCTTCCCCAATCCTAGGAGATATTGACAGGACACCAAGGCCCCCATCCAGGAGCGGTTCTAAGGGGAGCCTGACTGGGCATGTGCTTGGACATGCATGTGCATGGACTTGTGCTAAACCAACAGCTTCTCCCACATATAACCCTAAGCAGCAGATAAAAACAGCAACTTTCCCCAAACCAGGAGCGGTTTGTAAGCTCAGCTCGACAGGTTGGACATCTCGACAGGACAATGGGACTTCGAGCGAGCCAACACGGCATCCTTCACACGGAGCCAAGAGAGAGGAGAGTGGAGAGCGGATAGCGGAGAGCGGAGCAGCCTGGAGAGCTTCAGGAGAGAGCAGGAGTTTGGCGGCAAGCCTTGGTTCCAGTCCAAACCGATCGAGAAAAAAAAGAGTCTGGGAAAGAGAGAGAGAGAGAGAGAGAGAGAGAGAGAGAGAGAGAGAGAGAGAGAGAGAGAGAGAGAGAGAGGCTAGGGATTACTTTGTGTTAGCAATGGCAATGCAGTTCAGTCTACTTATTCATTCCTTCCTTCCTTCTTTTTCTTCCATCCTTCGTCCATTATTAGATTCACCAATTCATTTATTGAGGGAAGCTACACATTTGCACATTATCACTCCCATAATAACGCATAATAAAAATGCCTTAACTGACCGGTCTATTATTGTTAAACAACAGTATTTAACTGCATTTGAATAGCACACAATTTGTACAACATGCAGCTTAAAGAGCTTCGACGGTTTGGCAGTAAAAACGCATCATGTAATAATGCCCTGCCTGCCGTGTAATAGCGTCATTACGTCTTTGCTGATCTATTGTTATGGCCTAACTGTATTTAATGTATATAGTCAGAGGCGGACTTTCCATTAGGCAAACCTAGGCAATTGCCTAGGGCCCTGACCAAATCTGTCCTCCATAGGGCCCCAACTGTCACATCAGTTGCGGTAAACAGACAGAAATTAGGTTTTGCCACTTATGCAGTAATCGAAGATATAAGAGACAAAAAATAGCACCAGAGCACCAACAATAGCACAGAAACACAGAATTTTATGTCTCTATAATGACTTTTGAGGACCCCATGTTGATATTTCGCCTAGGGCCCCAAATTGGCTTGATCCGCCCCTGTATACAGTGCAATTCGTACAAGATGCTGCTCGAAGTTTTCAACGGTTTGGCAGGAATACCGCTGCATGGCCATTGTTGTGGGATGGCAGGGCGACAGGATAACAAGATAATGGGCCGTCCAGGAGGTATTCGAGTCTAAAATCCATGGACAGACTGTGCATAGAGTGCAGTACACCACTTGATATTGCATAAGCAAGAGCCATAAAAAAGACGTTGACTAGTGTTTTCGGTGAGGTGTTCTAAATGTAAGGCCCCAGCTGATAACAATTCACTTTTTACAGGATCGTGGCCTTTTGACGCTTTCGAGAAGAAGACAAATGGAGAGGCTCACAGTGGGTGTGCGACGGCATTGCTATGCAGGTAAAGCTGTTGACTTCGGCCATTATGTTGATATAGCCTAGTGACTCGTCCATTCGTTCATTCACTCATTCATTCATTCATTCATTCATTCATTCGTTCATTCACTCATTCATTCATTCATTCATTCATTCATTCGATCCCTAACTCTTTCATTCAGAGTCAAGCACGAGGTCATTATATGCCTATATACATTGAGGCAGTTATTTAAATGTAATGAGTCTTACCCTTGAAGAGGGCGAATAATCAAACTACTTGGCGTTAGCCAGCAGTGATTCTAATCTGTACAGTGTATGAAAGCTACAGTAAATGCCAGGAGCATCTTGCAACAATTTCAAATTCCCCTCTCACTGACTTTTCACACGCACATTCTATTCAGACTAAGGATATTAGAGGAGAGCTAGGTCTATGTTTTTTTTCTTGTAGAGAGTTACTTGTGCACAATCCCTGGTGCTGAACAAAAAGATTATGTATTTTTTGAAAAAAGGTTCGCACACTTCTTTGGATTTTTCTTCTTGAAGTTATTTTTTCATCTTTTTATTTATTCATCCATTGGCATGTGTCGGCATGTGCCTATGTTTTTTTTCTGCCTGCATACAGGGTCCCAATCCTTCAACAGGCCTAATTAATTGCCTAAAGAATCGTGCTGATGAGAATGAGTGTGGTCAGTCAAGTGCAAGCATCTTGACTTGGCTAACACAAAGACCCTTCGCCTTTTTTTATTTTTGTCTTAATTGTACTTTCTTTGAATGTCCCTGAATGGCTTTGTTAAGCCCAAAAACCACAGGAATTAACATACCTGCTGAATGTCAACAAGACCAAGGAGATTGTTGTCAACTTTCAGAGGG
>NC_085857.1:19548109-19558109 GCF_034702125.1 Engraulis encrasicolus
ATATCAGCCTATACTGTAAGTAAGCCTATCCCTCCTCCCGACCAGGGGCGGTTCTAATCAGGGGCCAGAGTGGGCCAGGTAAAACTGTAAAAAATGTAAATTTCCTCCTGACCCCTGTTGTGGCCCCTGCGCTAAACAGGGATAGTATCTAAGTTTAACTACTAATTGATATTTAAGACCAGATTCAGTGCAATAGTTGAAATTCAGAAATGCAAGGTTTATTACCTTGAAGGGGGGTGAGGAGGCCTTTGGGCCTAATGGCCTCCTCTCCCTCTCTCAAGATAATAAACCTTGCATTTCTGAATTTCAACTATTGCACTGAATCTGGTCTTAAATATTAATTAGTAGTAAAACCTAGATACTATCAACAGTGGTAGGTGAGGATTGGGCATCCAGGGGAAAGGTGCAGGACAAAGGCCGACTGCAGTCCCTTGGAGTGAGGAGTCGACACGCCCAAAATCCCCCTTGCTGTTCTTCTATTAGGCTATTTCATGGCTGGACAAAATCCCGACTTCAGCAGACTTCATCAAATTGTCTACCAAGGTGATTAGAACAGAACATACCTTGCCTGTGGACCCTGTGTGGACCCAGCCAATGAATTAAAATATGAATTTCTAACAGTGGCGTGATAGACATGTTTTATATTATAGTACAGTGGTTCTCAAACTTTTTGTGTGAAGTACCACCCGAGAAAATATTGAGCCCTCCGAGTACCACCTTGACAACCAACATTAGAATATTGCAGCAAAGGCCTTCCATATTCACTTTTGCCAGTCAATACAGGAGAGGTTCATAACGGCATCAACAGCTACGGTCACAATTAGTGCAAGTTTGTTTTTAAATTTCTTGCTTGCCTTGTATTATTCTGCATTATGTTTTCGGATTCATACAGTTCAATATTACAAAATGTGAGACCAAAGAGATATTTTCGACTGCAACAACTTGATCAGCCTTCAAATCAATGCACAAAAAAATCTTCCAAGTACCACCAGAGATGTCTCAAGTACCACCAGAGGTACGCGTACCACAGTTTGAGCACCACTGTTATAGTATATTCATAATAACATTAAAAAAAATGTATCTCTTTTGCCAATTTATGTGCCCCCCTGAAAAAAACAGAGGTCTAGAAACTCTGCTGCTCTCGACAAAACTAAGTGATCACCTATACTGTGCGAATGGCGTATTTATCTCAAGGCCCAGACTGGAAACTGTGGAGATTCCTAGTGGGCTGAAGGTATGACAGATGTTCAGGCTAACTGAAATTAAGAAAGTTAAACACAGATCGCCTCTTATTTCATGCCTGGACCAGAGACTGGAGTAAATTGAGCTTGTCTTTTACGGTTAATTGCGGGATAAGCAGACCAATAATGCAATCATCTTCATAAGCCTGGGATGAAATGTGCCATAACAGTCTATTTAACATACATTCAAAATTTAGAGACATAGTATACTACCGTACATGCATCTGGTCATTTGGTATATTGCATTTTGCAGACATTATGACTTACAAAAGAGAGCAAGTACAGATGAAGAGTTCCGATGCAAATTCCCTAAGTGCCTTTTCAGAAAATAATCTTAATTCATTTTTATTTCATAAAAAGCTATCAAAATTGCTCATTTTTTTTATTTATGTAATATAACTTTTTATATGTATTATCAAGTACATGAATGTAAACCAAACCAACAACGGGGTTCTCTAAAAATATAGAAGTGCAGGTCTTCAGAAATGGAGTTAGGGGGTTTTGCATCTGAACTCTTCAGATAGAGAAATGTACTTGAGGCTGCCTGTCACTGGGGAAGGACACTTGCATCTACGTACCAAAGTGTCATGTGCCTATAAGGTACAATGTGCTATCATCTCTAGGACATCATAGGGCTCCATTATGTACAAAAAACTGAAAGGAGCCGTTTTGTACCTGCAGGGCTGTAGCCAGACATTTTCGAATGCCGAGGTCAAATACTGAGTGCTGTACGGCATACTGTACATAATGCTTCAAACTCTTCAGTCAAACTCTTAACTTTGTTTTCATTAATCACTGCCTTGAGGATAAATGAGGGTGCGTATACAGACTGAATTTATCATTGTTGATCATATACCGATTTTCCTCATAGACACATTTTACATTACCGAAAAAAATACAGAGGACATGACCTCTGTGTCCTCAATGGTAGTTACGGCCAGGGTATAACCAGAGAGACTACAGTTGTATATAATCACACCACGTCTGGTGTAACATTGTATTCCATGTGCAATACTCTAAAATGCAGAATATCTTGTTTCATGTCATTTCAGAAGGGCCAGGTATTGGTTGTAACAGACTGTTCTGCCAAGCACACATTATTTGGCAATTGGGGCAATGAAGTAATACAGGTGAAGCCATGGCATTGTCTATCCATGTACGTTTACGGTTCAGCAATTGAGTATACTGTATCGCGAACAAAAAGCAGCGATTGATTAAAGAAATGAAACATACAAGTCTAGTGAGCGAAACCCAATGCTGAAAGGTCAAAGGGTTTCCAAAATGTGAAAGGAAACAAGCTGATGCACTTGGCAGACTAGTACCGTATAGGTTCTAGGGGAAATACATGTGTATTGCCTCCCAGGCTGTTCAATAAGGTCTCAGCTATCAGAAAGCACTGGGAGTCTGTGTCATTGGAAAGAAATATGTCTCTGAGAGGATTTGTAAAATACACATTCTGTAGCTTTTTTTAAATAAAAAAATGCTGAAACGGGCAATTTACTGTATGAAGGGAGGCCCCAACATGCCACTTCATCACAAACACGAAGCCGTTTTTGAACATGAGAAACATGCCGATTTTTCCCCTGGTGATTTCCTCTCCTCGTCGTTTGGTGACTGAATGATTGCCAGCCATTTATTTTCGGCTGTTTGTGGAAAAAGGAAAACGTTCGTTCAGGCATTTTCTTCCGAGTCTGTCAGTGAGTCATGACCAACGTGAGACTCAGGTCCATGTGGAAAAAGAGAAAAGATTGGAGGATTGTCCAATGCATTTATGGTGACCTGTGAGCCTCATGTTGTGTCTTGTGTTTTTTTTGAGGATCACTAAAGGTCATTGTGTCTGTACAATTTTATACTCAGCTGTTTGTAGAAAAAGAAAAATTTGAAGCATTTTTTGTTGTTGTTGAGTCATGACCAACAGGAGACCATGACGATAAAGAAAAAATGAGAATATACAGTATGGGAGACTCCACTTCATTCACAGACTTGTTCTTCAGGGATCAGAGATCCATTGTGAAAAAAAAGCTTTTTTCCCCGGGCAGTATTACTGCAGTATCACTGCAGCATTATTACGGTTTTAGGCAGTGAATGCCGTTTTTTGGACACGAAATTGCTGCAAATTGAAAAAAAAATACTGCACTATGGAAAATGTGCTTTGAATCTCGCTTTTCACACTGTTGTGTCTTCTGGTTTCTTCAAGGATCAGCAGAGGTCATGCGCGCTATCCTAGACATGAGCCGAGTTTTAGGCAGTGAATGCAGTTTTTTGGACATGAAATTCCTGCACACTGACAAAAAAATTACTGCACAATGGAATAATGTGCACACAAAAATATGTTTGTTGTTGTGTCTTCCGGTTTCTTCGATGTCAGAGGTCATGCTATCCTAGACATGCACCATGGAGGACTGCTGTTGCTGCAGCCATTGCCGCTGCCAGGCTGTGTGATATATGATGTGTTACACTCTGCAGGTGTGGTCATACTGGAGAGTTGTGGCCATTAGCCAACTGGTGGGTGTTGAAAGCAGTGGCTTTTAAATCACCGGCACAAAAACATACTGGCTGGCCTGACTACACCAAGCATTGCGGGGTGGGGTGGTTGAACAGGACAGTTGTTCCGGGCCCAAAATTTGGTATCCATTATACTTGTATGTATATTGGGCAATCATGGATAAACGGTTTGGACGTCAGACTGCCCAAAGGTTGCCGGTTCGACTCCCGACCCGGTTGGTGGGGGGAATAATCATCCAATGCTCTCCCTCATCCTCCTCCATGACTGAGGTACCCTGAGCATGGTATTGTCCGCCGCAATGTTCCCTTTCAGGCACCATTGGGGGCTGCCCCCTTGCACGGGTGAGGCATAAATGCAATTTTGTTGTGTGCAGTGTGCACTTGGGTGCTGTGAAGTGCTGTGTCACAATGACAATCGAATTGGAGTTTCCCAGTTGGGCTTTCACTTCCCTTCACTTTCATATTGAGAGGAGGGCCCTTTCAAGTAATTTTCTCCTGGCCCCGATCAAGCCTGTCAGCATCCTTTCCAAGGTTCCTCGTCAACGTTTTAACACTTCTGCCTCTGTCTCGCGATGAATCCCTTTGGGAAACAGGGCTGTTTTCTTTTCTTTCCTAGGTATTCTTCACCTTTACGCTGGGCTGATATAATTTCTGAGAGACTCAGTCTGCTTTAGGGTCAAGCACAAAGACAAAAGCTTTGCTGAAATGCACTGCAAACCAGTGAAAACTTGACTGAACCAGGTGCTGAAATGAATTATTCGTAAGCACAGTTGATCGTTACTGGATGTGATAGTAGTAAGGTCATTATTAGTATTAGGTCATTATTTATGGCACATAAATTAGGAGCGTTTTAATTTATCAGTTGGCCACGTCTGCTTCAGTTTAGAATAATTCACTGCCTTCAAAAGAGGGTGAACCAAAGTCACCCATTTTGATTTATCAGCTTAGACCATCTTCATTGTGCAAGTCAAGAGCCAGCGCAAGTAAACATAATTAATCCAACTATGTAAAGTTTGTATTATGAGAAACACATACAGTGTATCAAACATCTTTTTTTACAAGGAAAATACCAAGATTTCTCGAAATCAAGCTACTTTTTAAGTGTGTGCCTCGTTAAAAAGTTCTAGCCTACGTGCTCGGTCCTGTGTTGTGTTGTGTGCTGTGCTGTGCTGAGAGCCTTGGGCTCAGTGCTTCGACTTTTCAGTGAACTGCATCAAAACAAACGGTGCTTCAAGAATAAGGAAAATTCCTCACCAGCCAAGGCGTAAACAGAGCTAGATGGGCATGCATGACCTGCAAGGTCTGCTGTCATAGTTGGCACCACCACAAGAATGATGTTTATTTGTGCTGGAAGGACTTGAATAAGACGATGTTTATTCAAATAATTAACCCTGTGGCCAACTTTCCCTTTTCCTTATAAAATAATTTTCTGCCTCAATTCAAAACACAGACCTATAGCAGTGATGTGTTCCGTATGGTAGGCCTAGCAGGCAACACAGTGAAAAATGCAACTGGTAGCCTAATTTTTTTTTTTTTTTTTTTTTTTTAACCATTTTAACAATGAATTTAACAATTAACGGTCTTTCACTAATAACAGATAGTACAAATGAACTGATTTCTTACCAACTGAAAAAAAACACCTTGAATTCTTGTAAAAAAAAAAAAAATTGATTGGGCCCACTTAGGCCTAATGGTGTTGGCAGAGTTCACGCTTATTGATGTTGATAAAATAAACCGAACTGGCTTACATAGGCTACACCATAGATCTGTCTGTGTGTAGACCTACTCCTCAAGGCAAAACGTTCACATTTGGATCCCTCGCGCTTCTAGGTTAGACACAGTAATTATTACCTGGATAAACAGGCGCTTAACTATTAAGAGCGAAATCAATCTCTCTTTTTTATGTTCGACTGACCTCTGTGTCACCTGTGGATTGCTTAAACAGACTGGGCTTAGCCTACCGCCCGAGCTACTTGTCTTAAATACTTGCTGGCGCTTTAACAGTCTGCTGCTCAGCTCGGCCGATTTATAAGAATTTATTTATCTTCAGAGCGCCGAGGAATGTAATCTTTGCAAGAAACCATAACGGACCCGTGAGAGCCGTGCCAGCCACTGTCATCATACGGAAGGAGACGATGCCCTGCCATGTATGTGAAACGGAAAATAATCTTTTATCGCTTAAGTCAGTGGTTAATTTACCAGCAGGTAAACATTTAGCCAAATGAGAAATACAGGGGTCAAACGTTGAGCCATTAAGTGAATGAAATTAGAAGGGCGCGCGTCTGCGCGTGAGGCACATATACCGGCATCCACAGTCTCGCAGCAGCTGGTGGTGGCACTAACTGCAACTCTCCTGAGACACCCCGAGGATATGACCCGCATTACAACTCGAGCAAGGAAAAGTTTACTGCCCCTCTATAAGATGGCGTAACGCTGACATCTACTGGCAAAGTGAATGTAGGCTTTTGTGTTCATGTGTGATTCAATTCCAGACAATTGAAATAGTAAGGCATTGCATCACATTGGCAATGTTATTTTACTTGATTTAACTAATCTAAAGGCTACTGTAATAGGCCTACATTCTGAATTAATTATCCAACAAAAACTATGTGCAGCGAGTCTGGACATGTTGTTTGTGGACCAATGCCAAATTCATATATCAATCTTTCTTTCCTATCTGTTACTCCCATACACATATCCTTGTGTGTGTGTGTGTGTGTGTGTGTGTGTGTGTGTGTGTGTGTGTGTGTGTGTGTGTGTGTGTGTGTGTGTGTGTGTGTGTGTGTGTGTGTGTGTGTGAGAGAGAGAGAGAGAGAGAGAGAGAGAGAGAGAGAGAGAGAAAAGAAGAAGAAGAAGAAGAAGAAGAAGAAGAAGAAGAAGAAGAAGAAGAAGAAGAAGAAGAAGAAGAAGAAGAGCAGAGAGAAGATGAAAGCGCTTGATATAGTTTATTCAAGTTCCCTCGGGGGTTCCATTAATATCTCTCCAGAAGACGCAAAAAGGCTTTTGCTCTTCGGAGGCCACTAAACTGAACGATGATGATGGAAAATTCCAGATACTCCTCCTGACCTAATAATGCTTTTATTTTGTAATACAAATGCTTGGGAATAATGTTGTAGGCCAGTGGGTCTGCATACTGTCCACATATTGACGTAATATTTTAATGGGACATTTGGTAGCCCACACTGGCATACCATAGAAGATAAAATACTCACAAATCCACACAAAAAAAATGTGTGTTTGAGCTTTACCACGTGTGACTAATACTGTATGTGGCCAACTATTTTGAATAAATGTCAACTTTATGTATAATACATCAATGAAAGTCAAAATCTTAAATAAAAAACTACCTCAGAATTGGCTCACTGGTGATTCAGCAGACTAACTGGCCAGCTAACAGATCTGTCACTGACAACAGTTCAGACAGTTGTGGGAAGTGGGGAGTTAAGCAGTTGTAAGCAAGTGGACTTCCACAGTTTGCCAGAGTTTTGGTCCACAGCTGAGGAGGAGGTACCTAACACATTTCCTCCTTCAATGTCATGGAATTTGCAGTTGGATTCTGAGGGAACCCAAAAGTTGTCTGAGTAACCCTAAATGTTCTTCTCTGAAGAAACAAATGATTCTGAGCATTTAGGGGTTATTCCACAGTGGCAATAGATGGATTCCTCAAATAACTTTTGGTTTCCTGGCTTCTCTGAAGAGCCTTCAAGAAAAATCGGGGGTTCTTCAGAGAACTTATTTGTTAAACATAGGCTCCTCAGAGAACTTTATTTGTTACTCCACAGTGGACAACTGAATGTTATTTGGGTAACTTGTAATTAGACGTTATCCATTTATCTCAGGAAACAAGAGATGGATCTTTAGACCACTACCAATGTCAGTATTGATGAGTCTACTATGTGCCCATGTAGACTACACAATAAAGGCATATAGGCCTATATACTTTTGTCATCAGACCTGCTAATTGTAAAATTTGCAATGAATTGGGTCTCTGTCATTGTGTGGTGACCCTTGTCCATAGCATACACAAAGACGAACTAACGATGCCAAT
Source organism: Engraulis encrasicolus (assembly GCF_034702125.1). Classification (NCBI taxonomy): domain Eukaryota; kingdom Metazoa; phylum Chordata; class Actinopteri; order Clupeiformes; family Engraulidae; genus Engraulis; species Engraulis encrasicolus. Next base: position 19,555,904 of record NC_085857.1, read on the forward strand.
AAAATCAGCTTGTATACACCCCATTAGCTGTTTACAGTAAACATCTCATCATGTCTGTTAGGAAGAGACCCAACAGCAGCCCTATGTGCTCAATGGCTATTACTCAGCTTTTGAATGGAGAATGAGGCCCCTCGTTTCTCAAAGCGGTTGATAATATCTCACTCGATTGATTATTATGAATAGCATGAATGGAAAAGGGGCTCAGCTGTGACTGGCGGAGGTTAGAAGGCGTAGTAGAGCTCCTTAAAGGTGCACTGTGTGATGTTTTAGTAGCTAACGGGGCCAGAATAAATTACACATCCAACCTCACATTAAGGTTGGTTTATCAGGCTTTACCAGGGATGTCAAACTCAGGCCCGCGAAGTTATTTTATTTGGCCCGCGAGATCATTTCAAATGTTTATTACAGATGGCCCACATAGGGCCTGCACCATTAATTGGTTACATAGCAACATGACTCAATTGAAGTTGTTTGAGGCCAATGTAACATCGTCAACTAATACAACAGAATATGTATGCTGTCATATATGAGTGTGGAATTTTCCTTTGAGAACCGTTATTTACTTTGTGAATGCACTATTTTAGCCCATTTAAAAATGGCCCGCAACAAAGTAGTCATAATGACTGGGAAAATTGCACTTTTCATACATAAAAATGTGGATCCTCTCCATGTACGCCTTTTTGCAGTCATTTCAGCTGTATAAACTTATTGCGCTACCTTGGTCATACTAGTAAATATTAGTTTATTATGAAGTACATATTCATGAAAAGATCAAACTTAGCAATAAGCAGCAGAGTTTCAATGAACAGGATAGTTGCAAAACCTACTCTGGCCACCATCCTACACAGTGCACATTTAACCCTTTGCAGAGTACTGTATGATCACATTACGTGTGATTAGAGCGACAACAACAGAAAAAAAGAAAAGAAAAAAAGGGTTCTGACAATGATTGTATAGGAACAGAAAAAAATCCTTCCCGCTCGAAGGGCTGCGACCCACTCATGACAATGATAAAATACTATTGGTCATCAAAATGACTGAATTGGCTAAGGATGCCGTGGTTGTACTGCATTGGTGAGGGGGAGAATGGGCTGACATCCACCAGCTCATACGGTAATGACAACGAGAATGACAAAATGACAATATAATGTGAATTGTGCTTGGTCATCGAATAAATGTCTGACTGAACTTGGCATTCCCTTCATGATTATCTGTCTGGGACGTAACACTGCTTTTTTTGTACTGTCTGGCCATCTCTCACTGACTGTATTGTGTATGTTGTCGAGCTCCAGAGGGCTCAAGACCAACATTAAATTCCTCTCCTGGGTGTCTTACTGTCCATATGAACCACCCGTCAAGCTGAGCCACCAAGCCAGCCATTGTAATCTGGGGTGTCGTTCAGGGGGGTAAAGTGTGACTGAGTCACCAGGGCCCCATGTATGTGGAGGGGCCCACAAACAGTCCGATTTGTGTAGATATATGACTGGGGGGGGGTTCCTTGGAGCTGGTTGTACATAGGGCCCACAATTTGCCCCTGATTGCAATGCACAACAGCAGTGCCCCAGGAGGTTAGGCTTTGGCCCATGATAACAGCCTATTAGTAGCTCATGTCAAACAATAAAGCAGCGTATCTCGACCGACCAACTGTATGTTAACAGTCTATTGGTAGCTCACCTCGACGAAGCAGCCCATCTCAACAGATCCCTCCCTCCTGCTGGGTTCCTGTAAAAGGCCCCGTTCCCCGTTGCATAATATCTCCAGCGGCAGAGGCGGACTTACCATTAGGCAAACCTAGGCAATTGCCTAGGGCCTCGACCAAATCTATCCTCCATAGGGGCCCCAACTGTCACACCAGTTGCAGTAAACACACAAACGTAGGGCATTGCCACGTACGCGAAGTCATCAAAGATATAGATGAGATAATAGCACCAAAACACAGAATTGTATGTCTATATAATGACTTTTGAGGGCCCCTTGCAGATATTTCGCCTAGGGCCCCAAAAGGGCTAGATCCGCCCCTGTCCAGCGGGACGGGTCGCCGGGGTCGCAGTCAGGGATAACAGTGGCCAGGGAGAGAGAGAGAGAGAGAGGGAGAATGGCCGCCTTTGTCACTACTGTCCGCAAGGCTGAGCAGAGCGAGAGCTGAATGGAGGGTCAAGGGAACCAAGATCCAACTTTGTGGTTTATTGACTGAACTGCAAGTTCA
>NC_085857.1:19563109-19710609 GCF_034702125.1 Engraulis encrasicolus
TGCTACACATGCACACAGAAAAGGTTATAAGTGAAGAACTTCGTTCCAAAGTGACATATCCATTTTGAAACATTTCCGTAAATGTACACCTTTGAATTGGGTGTTGCATTGCATTGCAAAATGCATGTTATATAGGCATAAAAAGTATGTTTTCAAAATGTTTGACTGTCAAGAATTCATACATAAATCATAGGACATCTGACTTCCAATAATGAAACATTAGTCCAAGCTTGTCATATTGAAACAAAACTCTTTAATTATTACCTACATGATTTCACCTGTGCTCATGTTGTCTTTGCCATATTCTTTGTTGAAGAGTTAAAGGTGTTCAACATCACCCTGACCGGTCTGGCACTGTTCATCCTCACAGTCACCGGAGTTCTCTACAGCATCTCATTGGTCCGACGCAGAAGGTAAGACACCCACAGACAGAGACAGACAGACAGACAACACAGACAGACATAGAGACAGACAGAGAGACAGACAGACAGACAGGGAGAGACAGAGACAGGCAACACAGACAGACAGACAGACAGACAGACAGAAAGAGCCAGACAGAGACACAGACAGACAGACAGACAGACAGACGTAGACAACGCAGACAGACAGACAACACAGACAGACATAGACACAGACAAACATAGACATCGACAGACAGGCAGACAGACAAAGGCAGACAGAGAGACAGAAAGGCAGAGGCAAACACAGACATAGAGCCAAGACAGACAGACGTAGACAACGCAGACAGACAGAGCCAGACAACACGGACAGACAGAGACAGAGACAGACAGACAGATGGAGACACAGACAGACAAGACAGAGACACAGACAGACAGAGACAGATAGACATGGATACAGACAGACAGGCATACCATCAGTCAGGCAGAGCAGCTACTGTATAGTAGGCTAGCCTTATAGACTTTGTGGAGAAAGTTGTCTTTACATTGCATGAAGGACATTCCAGTCCATTCCATTCTAAGTTCAACATCTCTGTGTTCACTTCTTTTGGATGGAAATTCAAAGAGTCAACACTTGCACAGCTGCATCTACGTAGGCATTAGGGACAGCATTTAAATGTGTTATACACTCTGTGTGTGTTAGGGTTTTCTGAGCTGACGATGAATTATATACATGTTCAGGTTGGAAAATCACAAAGCACCAAAGTGTTCCTAAAACATAATCTGTGGCGTACAAAGGTTTAACTGCCTATTCAGTAAAGCACGTACTGCAGCACGATCCACGATCTTACACTCTGATGTTTGAGATTGCTCTGAATAAGAGAGGTTTTTTTTAAATCCCGTTTCTAAACGTGATGCCTCTTAAAATAACCTTGACTGAAGGTCATCCAAAAACTCCCTTCCTGGCTCCTGAGAAGTAAACACACAAACATCCTGTTGCTCCCTGTCTGTTCCACCACAACAAACTCCACTCCACCCTCCCCTCCTCCATAGCCAGGCGACGCCCTCCTAGTGACGCAGCAACACCTTTGATGTTGCTTCTAGTCAGGGCAGGAACAACAGAAATATTGTTTCTGAGCTCCGGAAAAATTGGGAAGGCAATGACGTGACTTAAGCAAAGGCGTTCTATTGGGACTAAGAAAACGTTTGCTTTAAACTTTGGCACAACCTCTTCTGGCCTCGACCAGTAGCAAGCCGAGGGAGGCGGGTTTGTTTCTCATGGGCACTCAGTATATGTACAGTAGGTAGGCTACTAGATCTGTGCTCAATCAGATGGGTATATACAGACGTTAATGTCTAAATGCACAAAAGGAAAAGGGATGCTCGCCTAGAGCAGTGTTTCCCAACCAGGGGTACGTGTACCACTAGGGGTACGCGAGCACACTGAAGGGGGTACTTGGAAAAATGTAATTTTTACAAATGCATGGAGCAGCATAGTCACACTGGAATAGAAAAACCAATGTAGGGGGTACTCATGGCACAACAAAAAAGGCTTGGGGGTACATGAGACAAAAAAGGTTTGGAAACACTGGCCTAGAGCACCAAATGGACTTCATCTACGAGAGTGCCATGGGGAGCTTCGAGACCACAGCTCCACTCCCCATCACCACGATGCCTGAGATAACTCTGGAAATTAACACATCCATACTTCACCCACTTCCACTTCTCTGTTCCCCCTACCTACCCAGGCAGTCCAAGCAGGCGCGCATCTACGAGAGCGCAGTGGGGAGCTTCGAGACACCTTCCTCCACCCTTCCCATCACCGGCCTGTCTGGAGCAGAAGAACAGTCATCGTCACATTCGCCGTCGCCATCGCTGGTGGAGGAGGGCGACTCCTCCGCCTCGTCCGGCCCGGCTCTGGGCCTGGGCCTGGGGTCAGGGCTTGGACTCCTCCTGAGGAGGTCGTTGCGCAGCAGCCTCCGGCGCCACAGCCCGCTGCTCTCCTCGCTCCTCCTCCGCAGCAGCAGCAGGCGGGGGGAGGCAGGGGCGTCCAGGGACAACTCCAGGATCTACTACATCTACTCCAACCCTCTCCCCGTGGGCAAGGAGGACGAAGAAGAGGAAGAGGAGGAGGAGGACAGGGAGAGAGGGATGGAGGAGGAGGAGGAGAGAGAGAGGAGGGCTGTGGTGGTGAGCTATGGTGGTGGCGGTGGTGTGGATGAGAGGAGAGGAATGGTGGAGGAGGTGGAGGAGGAATGGCAGAGATGGATGGGGGTGGGGAGAGAGACGGGAGAGACTGCTGCAGTGAGCCATCGTGATGGCCCTGGTGGTGTGGAGGTGTGGAGTGTGGAGGTTAGGAGAGAAGAGGAAGAGGAAGAGGAAGGGAGAAAGGGTGAGGAAGAGGAAAGGAGGAGAGAAGAGGAAGGGAGGAGAGGTGAGGAAAAGGAAAGGAGGAGAGAAGAGGAGGAGGAAGAGGAAGGGAGGGGGCTCTCCCTGTATGAGTTGGCGCAGGAGCAAGGCAGCGGTGCCACCCTCAACTCAGAGACTTTCTACATGCAACTGTAGGGGACCTGTGTGTGTGTGTGTGTGTGTGTGTGTGCGTGTGTGTGTGCGCGCGTGTGTGTGTGTGTGCGTGTGTGTGCACGTGTGTGAGAGAGAGAATGGGGGTGGGGGGGGAGGGTGGGATCTGTACGTAACAAGATGGAATAGAGATATCTACAGCATATGAGAAAACATGCTGTATGTGTACTTTTGTAACCGTTTTCAAGTCTGAAAAGGTGTGTTTATCTATTGACGAAATTACCTAAAATAAAAACATTTGTATCTGAATATTTTGAGTTGGTATGAACTAACTTTATAATTTGCTGAAAGATTTTCGGTAACTACTAGTGTACAAATAAACATAATAACAACAAACACAGGTCGTCCAAAATAATATTTCAAAATGTTATCTGTAGAAATGTATTTCCGTGAGGGCCCAGATGTTGATGTCAGTACTTGGCCATAGACCAGTGTTTCTCAAAGTGGGGCGGAAGCCCCCCTAGGGGGGCGCGGAGGTATTGGAGAGGGGGCGCGTGAAGTCAGAAGGTTTTTCTTTTTTAATACTTTTCTGCTTTGCCATTAAGTCAACACATTCACTTTACAATCACAATATATGAATTAATTTATTCACTAATATTTAGAGAACATCATAGGCCATATACGTGTATATTAGGCTCTAATAAACTTTACGAAGGCCTATTTATTTTGTATTTTTGTAACCATTTTGGGGGGCGCAGACAGACACCCTTCTTCTGAAGGGGGGAATGGCAGGAAAAGTTTGAGAAACACTGCCATAGACAGTGGGTAAGGTAGAGACGATTCAAGACCATACTTTTCCAGGATCCATGTGACGTCAGGTGAATGTTCCTTTAGGACAGCGTTTCCCAACCAGGGGTACATGTACCACCACGAGCACACTGAAGGGGGTACTTGGACAAATGTTATTTTAACAAATGCATGGAGCATAGTCACACTGGAATAGAAAAAAACAATGTAAAACACAAGTTAGGGGGTACTCATGGCACAACGGAAAGGCAATTGGGGGGTACATGAAGCAAAAAAGGTTGGAAAACACTGCTTTAGGAGACCAGCGGAGGTTGAGAATAAATGGAGTTCGCATATGGCTGTACGTAGATGGCGGTAGCGCACATCTTATGCAAGCCGCCACTACACACAACAGAAAAAATGGAAGGGGAGAAAGGACTTTCACACACTACTGTGCAGGGCTGCTGACAGCTCTGGCCAGGCCCAGGACAAAGGCAATGGAAAGGGCCCCAATCTCAATACTTACTGTGCAATGTAATGAGGACCCAATCCTGGGCCACCTGTCCTCCTGGTCCCGGGACAAGTGGCCCATTTGTCTCCTTCTGTTGGCTTCCCTGCTCCTGTGTATTGGCTGGTCTGATTTATCTTGGTTCACCATATTGAGTATCCTTGCTTGGCCACATGTCAAAGTGAGAGAGGCAGAATACATGTCTTACAATGAACCAGTATCATTTCACACATCCACAAAGATGATACAGTGAAGGTGTGTGGGAAATATGCCAGAGTGCATATTGCAAAACATCTGAAGCACAGCAAAACAACTGTAAACGGTGCCAAATTTGATATAATATGGGTGTAAATGGATCCTGATCGGAAACGGATACAGATAGTGTATCTGTATCCATGGCTGGAAATTATGATGTTATATATTGTTATCGTGATATAAAAGTGTATATCGTGACCTTTCTCCTATATCGTTTATATTGTGACTTTTATCAGTTGTACACAATTGAATATCATCATGTTCATGTTGTCACAATACACACTATAAGTTCATGTAGCCTAACTGTAAAAATAACAATAAAAAGATCCATTTTAAAGAAAGGTTGTTTTGCGACATGAAAAAATAAAGAGCAAATAAAGAGAATAACTGAAAACGTATGTAATTGTGCTACATCGTGATATATATCGTTATCGTGATATATATCGTTATCGTGATATAAAGTAATATATATCGTGATATAGCGTTTTTTCCATATTGCCGAGCCCTATCTGTATCCATGGCCATAACTACCATTGAGGACACAGAGGTCATGTCCTCTGTAAAATGTATCCGTGACGAAAATCGATATATAATCAACAATGATAAATTCAGTCTGTATACGCCACCCCCATTTATCCTCAAGGCAGTGATTAATGAAACCAAACTCGAGAGTTTGACTGAAGTGTTTGAAGCATTCTAAATGTACAGTATGCAGTACAGCACGCAATATTTGTCTGGTTACGGCCCTGTCTGTATCTACGGGTTGTACAGAGCATCCTGGAACAACCGACAAAAACAACTGGATGCGGCAACAGATGCCTACTGTATGTGGTTTTTAGTACAGCCACAATGTCATGGAGGCAAATGGATATTATTTTTTCTTCATTTTACTCATTCATTCATTGGCGTTTCGACCTCTTTGTCTTCCTCAGATTCACCTGAGGAATCTGAGGAAGACCGAGAGGTCGAAACGTCATTGCCAATGAATGAATGAATAAAAAGAAGAAAAAATAACTTAAAGAAGAAAAAATCCAAAGGAGTGTGCAAACCTTTTTTCAAAAAATACGTAATCTTTTTGTTCAGCACCAGGGATTGTGCACAAGTAACTCTCTACAGGCAAATGGATGTTCCCAACATTATGTGGGCCTAATAAATAAGAATGTACAGTTATTAACATTCTAGTTATCAGCTTAGTTTACAGTCTATGGAACTGCATTGACCTGCATATTTTAAAGGGACACCTGTTTCAAGATGAAATTATGGTTGATATTTTTGTACTTACTGTACACAAACCTGCGAAAGACAAACACAAAAAAGGGAGAGGGGGTTGTTTTCTTCCACACTGGCCTCAAAAAATAAAAGACAGAAAAAATGATGTACACATTAGATATTTTATTGACTGAAGGGTGATAAGACATTAGGAGAATGGGCAGTATGAAATGTGCTGGCTTAATTAAGCGAGAGAAAGAGAGAGAGAGAGAAAGAGAGAGAGAGAGAGAGAGAGAGAGAGAGAGAGAGAGAGAGAGATACTGTAGAATCAACCGTCAAGTTAATTAAATAAGAACAGAGAGAAGATTGAGGACTGAGATGGTGGCCATTTAAAAAGTGTAGACCGGCTTGATTTTTTTTTGTCACTCCACAATGTTCAGTTTTCCTGGGGTGTTTTGTTTGTTTGGTTGGTTGGTTGGTTGGTTGTTTTTTCCTGGTCGTCACTTTAGATTGGCTGACTCTCCCTCATGAGCCAGTCGAGAGCCACCTTGCGGCCCTGCCTCTCCAGCTCTGCTCCAGTAATCTTGCGGCATTGTCTGTGGTACTCGTTCAGCCAATCGCGCTGCGGGGAGAGAAGTGAGGGACAGGATAGCATGATTGATAAAAGACAAACAGTCAATTACAAAAACAGTCACTACAAAATTGTGCTGGTGATTTCTTCACTTCACTTTTTTGCCTTTTTTTTTAAATCCTGTTTTCTTTGGTGTTTTGAAATACAGCATGTACAAATACATGCATACTTTTAAACTGAATTATGGAAATAAAAATTATATTTTTAAAGGGTCTGCACGCCCATACATATAACCCAACCAAAGACATACTGTAGTGTCAGCATGGTGATATGTTTTTATGTTCTCTATCCAAGCTATTATGCATGCAATGTGAGATTTCCATTTTTTTTAAAACATTAAAAACAGTGTTGGTCCATATCTTTCTGGTACACACTACTGGTCAGCATGGCCGTACCCAGGAATTTGAAATAAGGGAGGTCCATAGTGCACTCGCAGCGCGAGAAATTTTTTTAAAGGTGCACTGTGTAGGAAGTTGCCCGGAGTATCTATTGTAACTATGTTGCTCATTGAAACTATGCTGTCTTTTGCCAATTTTGGTCTTTTCATGATTATTTGCTAAATAACTAACTAATAAAGAACTAATACTAAGCTGTGTACTAGTGTGACCACAGTTTACAGTATGTTTTGCAGCTGAAAAGATTTCTGGAAATTCAAAATGGCGGACAATGGAGAAGATCCCCTTTTTCATGTATGATAAATATTGTTTTCTCTAAAAATAAGGGAGGTCCGGACCTCCCTTACCTCATATGTGGCTACGACATGTATGGCTTTGTAATTATGTTACAAATTTAGCCTTCTGTTAGGTTGTCCTGGAAGAGTAGAAATCCCTGTGCGGACCATCTGAGCTCTGTCGCGGACCACCAGTGGTCCTCGGACCACATTTTGAGAACCACTGTTTTCATGTTATGCAGTTCCTTCCACATGAAATATGACATGATTTGTAAAGCAATCTTAGACATTAAATTTGCAATACAATTAAGTCATATTTTCAGGGGACCTAGTGGTTCTGTTGTTAAGGTGGCCACCTTCAATATAGGCCTAAAGTGCAGGGGGAAATCCTGGTTTGTGTCTGTTTGTGTCAGAAAGTGTGCTCAACGCCAAACTGTTTTTATACAAGGTCTTCACATTTTTTGTAAAAAAGCCGCACTCTCGAGTGTAGTTCTTGCATTTTATTTTAGTGGGTTAGCATGACGGGCAGACGAGGCTGAAACGTCTGTCTGTCATGCTAACCCACTGAAATAAAATGCAAGAACTACACTCGAGAGTGCGACTTTTCTACAAAAAAAATCTTGGTTTGTGTTCATAGTACAGCCCCTGGAGGACTTTGGCCCCTCGAATGAAAAAGCTTCCCAATGGTAAATGGTAAATGGACTGCATATAGCGCCTTTCCACTCCTTCGAGCACTCAACGCTCAAATTCACCCATTCACACTCACATTCACACACTGGTGGCAGTGGCTGCCACGCAGGGGTACCACTCTGCCAACAGGAGCAACTTGGGGTTAAGTATCTTGCTCAAGGACACATTGATGGGGTCAGGCAGAGCGGGCCTCGAACCTGCAACCTTAGGGTTGCGGAACGGCTCCTCTACCACCTGAGCCACCTGAGCCCCAATCCCCACCCCTGATCTAGACGACCTGTAGCACTTTTTAAAATTTTATTTTAGTGGGTTAACATAATAGACAGACGAGGCTGAAACGTCGGTCTGTCATGCTAACCCACTGAAATAAAATGCAAGAACTACACTCGAGAGTGCGGCTTTTCTAACAAAAAAATCTTGGTTTGTGTTCATAGTACCTGGAGGACTCCTCGAATGAACAAGCTTCCCAATCCCCACCCCTGATCTAGGCGACCTGTAGCACTCACCTCTTTCTGGGTGAGCAGCTGTGTGTTGATGAGCTTTGTCTGAATGGGCACCAGCGTGATGGTGTCAAACGTTAGGCTACCTCTATTCCTGTAGTTGTACTGGGAGACAAAGAGGGAAGAGGACGGTTGGTTATTGGTCTGAAACATCAGGCTACCTCCATGTGTTTATTCAGACATTGTCAAATATGGGACGAGGACAGAATGGGAGGAATCGGAAGGAATTGGCCTGCAATCACTTCAAAAGCAAGTTATGAGCATGCTCTAGTAATCTGTGAAAAACACTTACTTTGGGCTTTGCAGGCACAACCAGGACTAGGTTCTCCAGGCGAATTCCAAACGATCCATCCTCATAGTAGCCGGGCTCTAAAATATCAACCACAAGAATTAATTTATATATATAATATAATTTAATACATTTGTAATTATTCTAATTTCTAACTATATTTCAAAATGTTATCAGTTTATTCTAACAGTCATAGGAGACAGATGCAAGATGCATGAAAGGAAACTTCTTGATATGACTACTACTACCCAAGCCATGCTTTTATCCATAGAAAGAACTTTGCCACTCATGCATGCATGTGCTGGTCAGGTTCATGTGTACAGTATGTATGTAACCGTCAGTCGTCATCACTTCAGGGCTTCATTTGTGAAGGTCTTGTTGTCCGTATCTATCTGAGNGTAGGGGTGTAAATCACAGCCTTCATGACGATACGATACGGTATCGATTTCTTAAATCAGGGATTCGATTTTTTTTTTCGATACTTAAGAATTCCCCACGATACGATGCGATTCGGTTCGATTCGATTTTTTCCAATTACTTTCCAGTACTATTGTGTTATGGAGCTAGGGCATTGCACAAGGGCCAGTGATTCAATTATTTTCGATTCTTAAGAATGCCCCACGATACGATGCGATTCGATGAAATCGCCGGCCGATACTACCGATTCATCGATGCGTTTCGATTTTATTTACATCCCTATCTGATCTCTTTACATACAGTACAGTACATGCACTGGATGTGAATAAGTCTATTCATGTGCATGTGTACTCATAACCATATGCACACAATAGGCACAAACGAAGGGAAATGCCTACGTTTTTGGAATTACCTGGTATGTATGAATGGCGCCTAACGAAGTATGTACTGTAGGCTTTGTGAACTTGTGCCGTTGCTGACAACCATACAAAAAATCCGGCAAAAACTCTTGTAGCTATATACTGTATATATAAGCTTGCATTTAGATCTCCCTACTATACTCCTAGGTGACTTGGCAAGCGAAAACCAGGGATTGCAAAATATTATTCTTTTGTTGGGCAAAGTGTTCATACATAGAACGATGGATATAAAGACATTGACGATAAGAGCTTTTAAAAAGCCACTACTGTAAAATAGAATGTGTAATGGCTAATGAGAGGAATGGGAGCTATGCAAATAGATGGTTAGAATTAAAAGATGGCGAAGGTTGGCCTTTTTAGTTGTTGTTGGTGTTTTTTGTTTTTTTTCCCTTTCTCGTTCTAAGTATCTCTTAATTAATGGAATACTTCTCATTGCATCAGTATAACATGTAAACTGTAACTTCATCCCCGGGGGAGGGTGGGTGGGTATATTTTTGGGGGACCTCAGATTTGAATATTTTGTTTCCATCTAATTTTTTTTCTTTTTTACTATTGTCCTTCTTTGTTGTTAAACCCATTTTTTGTTTATTGTATTGTTTTAGTAAAAAATAAAGGTAAACGAAAATATATTTAGAAGAAAAAACAAAGAATGAAAGAAAGACCGCTAAAAAATTAGGTTCCCCATAAGGGGGGGGTGGTGGTTGGGTTTAGAAAGAAAAAATGTCTGTATCTGCCTATGTACTGTATATGTACTGTACAGTATGCACTGTAGAGTATGTGACCTCGATATTGATATTGACGATAAAGACGATATTGCACACCAATAAATTCCTTTTGAGGTGCTGGCAACTTGTGCAGTCAAATGTCAACGACAATAAAGAAGATGAGGCACACTGTGCTCCACGGTTTATGAAAGTGTCGGCCAAAACGTGTGCGCATGTAGTTGTGTGCGTGCGTGCTTCTGGGTTGGGCTGGGTGCGTGCTAATGGTCGCAAATGACCTAAATGCTCACATTAGTAAAAAAAACACTCATACTCTGTCACTGACGCTTCACGCGTTGTCTCTTTCTGAGCCACCCCCCCCCTCCACTTCTGTCTCTCGATCTGTTTCTTGCTGCCTTTACCACTCACTTTGAAAGTCTTTCTTTCCCTCTCAGCTCCTCTCTTCTACTTCTTTCCTCTTCTCTCTCTCTCTCTCTCTCAAATTTACTCACATGGTTCATTACACGCACTCGCACACGCACACGCACTCAGTTCATTTTCACACTGTGCTCCATGTTTTATTAAAGTGTCGGCCGAAACGTCCCTTTAACCCATTGACGCCTAAGGCACCTGGAAAAAAGGGTGCTGAATGCCTGCCCTCAGCCAATACAAACCTAAATATCTCAGCTTCTGAAGCACATAAAAATATGCACTAAGTTGCATTTAAACGCTAAGACCCTCATCTTTCATTCGAATGTGTTCATTCACCTCAAACAAACAGAGATTTTTAATTAAGTTGTCTTAAATCTTATGTGCCTGAATGTTGCGTAATGCAGCTCCAGGCGCCAGGGCCAATGTTTCGAAATGCAACATCAGGCATCAATGGGTTAAAGTGGTGGTTCGCTATTTTAGACATTAAGCCCTGTTTGTGTGACTTCTGCGGTGAAGTAAAGATGTTCTCATCACAATTTTGACATTTGGTGCTGAACGGAGCACTTGGGCATTCAAGACTGCAGCCCCCCCACCTTTACATTGACTCCAATGAAACACTCAAGCAATCGATCATAAAATGGCATTAAACTTTCGTTTGCAGAGACATGAAACTCACCCAGTGGTCAGAGGTGGGCAGCGATACGTTGGCTCGAAAATCACCGCGAAATACGCTTCCAAAGAAGATATATTGTCATTATTGTCCGTCTTCATTGATTGTATTGGTTTGACTAGTATTACTCCGCGCGACCGGAAATGGGGGTGTGTTTGTTTACGTTACTATCTATGGTTTGTATGCAAGCTGTAGTTTTTGTAGCCAGTCCCGCTCAAAGATAGCCCTTTTACCTCGCTCCTTGATGTCTACACAAACGACACACTATCGCTACCTACTGGCTGGATGTCTACTGCTATTCAACGGCGTCTGGGGAAAAATAGGTCCGCCAAATGCTAAACAACAGTTAGAAGGCATATTTCGCTGCAATTTTCGGGTCAATTTATCGCTGTCTACCACTGACCACATGGTGAGTTCCATGTCTTCTCGAACGAAAGTTTAATGCCATTTTATGATCGATTGCTTGAGTGCTCTATTGGAGTCAATGTAAAGGTGGGGGGGGCTGCAGTCTTGGATACCCAAATGCTCCGTTCAGCACCAAATGTCAAAATTGTGATGAGAACATCTCTACTTCACCCCAGAAGTCACACAAACAGGGCTTAATGTCTAAAATAGCGAACCACCACTTTAACAAAGCATGGAGCAGAATGTGCGGCATCTTTTTTTGATATTTTTCTCGGATATGTGAACTCCGTCCGTACCGTCGCTGACGATCATGCCGGCCTCCAGGGGCTCGTCGGCGAAGGTCTTGTAGCTGATTCCGCAGGGCCCCTCGTGCACGTTGAGGAAGCAGCCCACGCCGTGGCCCGTGCCGTGCAGGTAGTCCAGGCCCGCCTCCCACAGCGCCGCGCGCGCAAACGAGTCCAGCAGGTGGCCTGCAGACGACGACGAGGAGGAGAAAGGGGAGAGAGAGAGAGAGAGAGGGGTGGGAGAGAGGGGGTGAGAGAGAGGTGTGTGTGTGTTAGAGAGAAAGAGAGAGAGGCCTGTGTGTGTGTGTGTTAGAGAGAGAGAGAAGAGAGAGGTGTGAGAGAGGGGTGTGTGTGTGAGAGAAAGAGAGAGAGGTATGTATGTGTGTGAGAGAGAAAGAGAGGGAGTTGTGTGTGTGTGTGTGTGTGTGTGTTAGAGAGAGAGGGGTGAGAGAGGTTTGAGAGAGGCGTGTGCGTGTGAGAGAAAGAGAGAGAGGTATGTATGTGTGTGAGAGAGAAAGAGAGTGACGTGTGTATGTGTGTGAGAGAGTAAGAGAGGGAGTTGTGTGTGTGTGTGTGAGAGAGAGAAAGATAGAGAGGTGTGTGTGTGAGAGAGGGAGGGGTGAGAGAGATGTGTGTGTGGTGTGTGTGTGTGTGGGGGGGCGGGGCAAGGGATTGCGCAGTGTTAACAGAGTTAATGGAGTTCATCTACTGACTCGAGACAGAGTGAGAGAGACAGAGAGGTCAATGGATCGCTGTATGTTAGCGAAGGCAATGCAGTTCATGCACTTAGTAATGAGAGAGAGAGAGAGAGAGAGAGAGAGAGAGAGAGAGAGAGAGAGAGAGAGAGAGAGAGAGAGAAGCATTGAAACAGACTCTTGCAGGTGTTGTATAACTCACCTTTGGTACCGTTGGGGAACACAGCAGCACAGACCGCAATCTGGCCCTTCAGCACGTACGTATAGCACTCCTGGAGAGAGAACATATGGGGTGTTACTAACTGCTATGTGTGTGTCTGTATCTGTGTGTATCTGTGTGTGTTTATTACCTCTGCCAAGGAGGTTATGTTTTCGGTCGCGTTGGTTTGTCTGCTTGTCGGTCTGTGTTTGTTTGTCTGTATGTTTGTTTGTTTGTTTGTTAGTTTGTCAGCAGGATAACTCAAAAACTAATCAACCGATTTGTACGAGACTTTGTGGAGTTGTTGGTAATGACCCAAGGAACAAGTGATTAAATTCTGGTGGTGATCCGGATCACGAACCGGAACCAGGACCTTTTTAAAGATTCTTCACCATTTCTGGCCTACAAATCTAGATGCCCCTAGTGACTGCAAATTGAATTGCGAACAGGGCGAATCTTGACATTCCAGTTTCTAACTTCACACAAAGAAGGCAGAGATATACGGTGAATACGGTGTGACATAGTCAAATGTTATATCACACACCTTCCTTGGCGGAGGCCTGCACTCTCAGAGTGCATTCTAAGCTGTCTAATATGCTAGTCTTCCTACTGCTAGTATCTTCTTGCTGCTAGTATGTTAGTCTTATTACTTATTGAACTTGAACTTGAACTGATATCTTCAAACTAGGGCTGCACGATTATGGAAAACATCAAAATCACGATTATTTTGGTCAAAATCATAATCACGATTATTAATCACGATTATTGATTTTTGCAGATTTTTTTGGAAATTATAACAAGATGAAATATAACCAAGAATGAATTACATACGGGATGAGCAAAATAAAATAAATTGTTATAATTATGTAAAGGCAATAGCATGAAACTTAAGTGGACAGATTTCTGGCCAGAAACACCAGCCTGTCAGTATGTTCTGGCTTCAAGGACGCTCTCAAAAGTAGGTCACTATTGCCACGATTAAAATCATAAATTCGATTTCACTATTTTATCACGATTTTGATTATTTTTCGATTAATTGTGCAGCCCTACTTCAAACCAATTCCCTGTCAATACTGCATTTTTAATGTGGGGTATCGGTAGATCCTTTGCACTCCTTACACAGTTAAGCATTCAAATCTAGCTCCAATTGACCCAGTCAGCACCTCTGACCCGTCCATAAAACTGCATGTTTTCCCCTCCAAATGCTCCAGCCGTGGTCGTGCGGTGCCAATCACTGGCAGTCATTAGGCAAATTAATTAGCCACTACATACAGCGGGTGGAGCAAACGTGGGAGAAAACAAGCAGTTTCATGGGCGGGCGCAGAGGAGCTGACAGGGTCAATAAGCATTCATTCATAAGCATTCAAGCCTAGCACTGTCTGATCTGTCTGATGTAGAATACATATCAGTCAATATTTAGGTAACACTTTATTTTAGGGATACATCTATTAGCACTAATACATACAATGTTAATGCCTGCATACGTACCTTGTAAGGCATGTACTAAGCAAATGCTAAGGCCTACTAGGTCCTTACTACGGTTAAATTGGTAATAAATCCCTTATTGTGCATGAACAAGACATTTGCTAATACATGCCTAACAAATGTTTGATTTTGCTTTGTATATGCCTTACAAATTACTTATACATGCACATCGTATGTATTAATGCTAATAGATGTATCCCTAAAATAAAGTGTAACCAATATTTATTATTAATGGAACAATCAAGTTACCTTCTCATACTCTGTGGGCGTTCCAAAGTGCATTGTGCGGGTGACATCAGTCGTCCCATCCCTAAATTTAAAAAAAAAAAAAAACGATTAAAAAAACTGCCATCACGTACTGTTCTGAATGGGAGAATGTTGTTAGTCATATTTCCCCAATTCATATGTTTTAACCCCAAATAGATGCCCAGAAAAGAAAAGACTTGTGTTCCAAACTCTGTACTGTGCACGGTGTACCAAGGTTAAGTGCACTTTCCAACTTTAGAGAGAAGGTTAAATTTGTGGGTGAAATGTCTGTACACTTAACGGAAATGAAGGCTGCCGTGTGTCAGAATTAACTGGCAACATACAATTCAGCATAGAAACCACTGTTTGTTATATTTACCTTTTTTGTTAACCCGTCTCTTACACATATGCCGATAGTCTTTCAAATCAAAAGTATGCTGTTATTACGGAATCTGCAGTTTAACAGATCTGACATTCAACAACAGAACAAACATGGCAGCCGTTGAGTGCGAAAAGTGTACGGTAACTCCACACTTCAAGAAAAATAGCAGGTTTGAAGGCGTCATCCCGGTAGTTACAGAACACTTCATCTGGTCGCCGTTAGAAACGGAACGCCCTACGTACCCACGCACAGTGTGGAAAGAGCGCTAAGTACAGACTTCGGAACACAGCATCTGAACAGGGATACTGAGATACAAAATGGAGGGCGCACTCACATGTACTGGGCTCCTGAGTCGATCAGGTAGATTTCATTTAGGGACAATGTTCTATTGGTCTCAGGCAGAGGTCTGGAGATGGACAAAAACAACAGTGTAACAACTCAAGTTGGATTAATTACGTTTTATACAGTATGTGAGGCAACACTTCATTCCCTTTCAGCAGTTATTCACTTTTTCATCAAGGTAGTAGTATCAGTAGAGCAAGTAGGAAGAGAAAGTAGAACAGACATTTCATTAATCAGCCTTTTAATTTAATTAATACCACAAGCAATACATGCAATAAATTGCTCCCTTTATATATCATGTCAGTGGCAAACTAACCTGTAATGGATGATGGCGGCGTTTGGTCCAACACTGGAGATGGTGGGGAAACTCAGGCCCACAAAGTCTTTCTGCTGGCTGCAAAACAAACAATCACACAAACAAACAAACAAATAAAGAAACAAAAATAAATCACCATGTAGAGCCCTACCCTACCCCACCTCTCTCCCCCCACTACTTCACTATCCTTTCATAATCTTCACTATCCTATCATAATAAAGGTGCGACCCCCACCCCCAAAATGCTTGTAAAAAAATTACTAGGGCTGGGACGGGACTCGAATTAATCTGTAGGCTTTGAAATTAATTAATCAAAAGAATCGCATTTTAATCGCATTTAAATATCTGACTTGAGAACAGTGATTTTTTTTTTTCACATGGATTTTGAATAATTACAGTAAATCAGCTTCATCTAAAAATATTATTCATTTTTAAAAGAAGAGAGAAGTCTTCTCAATTTCAGCAGTCTGTTCACCATCAGGCGTAATACTGCCCTCCACTGGTCTAATCCAGAACTATGTAGCTATATTATACTGCGATTATTTTTTTAAATCGCGTTAATTAATTAATCGAATCACGTGATTAATTAATCAAAATTCACGCGTTAATGTCCCAGCCCTAAAAATTACCATTACTTGTAGAGGCTAGTTTCACTTTAGGGAAGCCCTCAAGGAAACCAGAGATAAATACAAGACTGTGGTTTGTTTCAGCTCAGTTATGCCTCATTGTGTTACGATTATATAATACGGTTGCACACATCCCCAGTGAATACTCAGTGCAAGTGTGAAGTGGAGGACACACAGGTGCCAGATGTCATATAATATGGGTGTAAATGGATCCTGATGAGAGATAGGTGGCCGTGTCTACTAGGGCTAGGCGATACGGAAAAAAATCTATAACACGATATGGATTACTTTATATCACGATAACAATATATATCACGATATAGCACAATTACATATGTTTTCAGTTATTCTCTTTATTTGGATGGATCTAGGATTTAGATGGATGGATTTAAATGGATCTTTTTATTCTTATTTTTACAGTTACATGAACTTATAGTGTGTTTTGTGACAACATGAAATGTAATTAAATGATATTCAATTGTATTAAATCGATAAAAAATACTATCACGATATAAACGATATAGGAGAAAGGTCACGATATACTTTATATCACGATAACGATATATATTGCCATAGTGCCCGGCCCTAGTGTCTACAACAATTACAAAACATCCGAAACACCAGCAAAACAAATACGTGGGGAGAGGGAGGGAGCCTTGTGGGCATTTCTTCTATAACCCCAATGGAGAGGGTAGCATTTCTACAACACAAGCACATGCTGTAAGTACAGCAACTCTATTCCCCCAAGGGGAGGTATTCCCAACTTTTATTTTTGTGGCCAGCCTCAGACAGCAAAGTATGAATACATAAAACCACTGCTTAATAGTACACAATAACCTAAGCAAACTGGTTATTATTAAACTGGCAAGTGTGATTATGTGTAAGGTAAATGAGGCGTGTTCACATTTATGTCATATATGTGATATACTTTCCAAAGAGGATACAGTAAAAGTGTGGCGCCAGAATAAGATAATATGAGTCCTGATTGGGAGCTTACCATACTGTTTTACTGTGTCTCACTACTGGTACAAACGCCAGCAAAACAAGTGTAGAAGACAAGGGAACCGTGTGGTTATTTCTACAACCACCAGATGGCAGAAAAGGGCAATATTTCCACAACACAAACATATTCAGCCCTATAGCAGTGGTGCTCAAACTGTGGTACGTGTACCACTGGTGGTACTTGAGACATCTCTGGTGGTACTTGGAAGAATCATTTTTTGTGCATTGATTTGAAGGCTGATCAAATGGCTGATGAAGGCTGATGTTGCAGTTGAAAATGTCTCTTTGGTCTCACATTTTGTAATATTGAATTGTATGAATTTGAAAACATAATGCAGAATAATACTAGGCAAGCAAGAAAGTTAAAAAGAAAATTGCACTGAATGTGACCGTGTATTGACTGTCAAAAGTGAATGTGGAAGGCCTTTACTGCGATATTCTAATGTTGGTTGTCAAGGTGGTACTCGGAGAGCTCAATATTTTCTCAGGTGGTACTTCACACAAAAAGTTTGAGAACCACTGCCCTATAGTATTTTCACCCTTCTGCAGAGACCTCGAAGACACTTGAATCTTTAGTCCACTGCATTATGCTAAATGGTTTAAAAAGCACCAACATCTGCAGAACAATCGGATCAGAGGCAAACATATCAATCACGCGCACCATATTTTTTGTCACAACTACTAATAGAAGAATGGACTATTAGGACCACAACATTTTGTTTTAACAGCTTTGGCACTCCTGCAGAGTGAAACGAAACATCAACAAACTCGTGGGGATATTGAACAAATGCCAGTTTGCCTAAAGCAGGGGTGTCAAACTCAAATTGACTGAGGGCCAAAATAAAAATCTGGAACAAAGTCGCGAACTCAAGATTTATTTTTAAAAATTGACAAAAATTGTGCCTGCGCTTCATACATAGTTCAATGTCACACACACTCCTTCCCATCATGTATAGTAGTTCAAATGTGTTCAAACCATATTTCATGTTGAAGTCTTGTTACGCTATACATTAATGGTGCATGTGGGCCAACTGCAATGCAGATTTGAAATGATCTCGCGGGCCGAATAAAAAGGCTCCGCGGGCCAGATTTGGCCCCCGGGCCTGAGTTTGACATCCCTGGCCTAAAGCATGACATGCATGACAATTTGTCACTATGACTGTGCAAAATTAGACACGGTCCAAGGCTAATGAAAGATTCCGTCTACAATAATGCTTACTGATAACAACTCACTGCTTACTATATACAAGGTGTGCACACAACTGCTTCCCCCTGGCATTAGCCCTGGACAAGGTTGCCTCGAAAGCCTCTCTGCTGCTACTGTAGATATTACAACATCTTTCTGCTGGTTTGAATTGACTCAGCAATATTCACCACCTCTGTAAGTGTATATAGTATGTGAAGAGTTCAGATGCAAAAACATCTAACAGTATTTGTGATGACTTCACAAAAGCAGGCTATATTTCTATACATTTTGGAAACTTCGAAAATGAGTCCATGTCATTTTTTTTGGGCTTGACTTGCTGTAGTTGATTATAACATTCAATGGGCCTTTTGATTGTGCTAACTTTTAACACATTTTTGTAATGCCACTTAGACTTTTCATGTACTTTTCTGCTGGGTAAGCCGCGGCCAGGGTGTCAGACTTGTTCCCTGAGGGTTGCCGGTTCAAGTCCCGACACCTGATGAACCAGTATCGTCCCCCATCGTCCTCCATGACTGAGGTATTCTTACCATGGTACCATGCCGCCGCACTGCTCACATCAGGCCACCCGCTACCCCCTTGCACAGGTTAGGCATACATGCAATTTCACTGTGCACTGTGGCGTGCCGTGTGTCACAATGAAAGTCGGACTTTCACTTGTTAATGCAGAAGCAAACAGTGTTGACTATGGCCCAATTCCATATGGAAGGCAGTGGCTCGATGACTCCCCTCCTACATAAGCAGGTCTCTGATCAGATATGTGAAGTTAGCTGATGAGGTGGTCGTACAAACGGCACTAACGAGTGTGCTGCCCTGCACATTTGGTGTTACTGCGATTCTATGGCCTAGCTGTTTGAGGGGCGAAAGGCCGCCAGACGGCGAAAACGTAAAATAGGCTATAAATAGATCAAGCGACCGCATATTTAGATACTACAATGTTGATTTATTGATTCGGTTCTCAATATCTAAGTACACAAGTGTCAAAATAAAGAGCATTTTAAGGTAGTAGCTATGGTGGCAGTCTTGCTTGTTTTCAGCTTCCCCGTTGAGAGGGAGGTGGCACACAGCATTTTGGGTAGCAGGCAGCACCAAGTCAGCATCTGATGTTGCCCTCAAATATCCCCGTTACGCCCACAAATTCAGTCAACTGCCCAAGGCGGAATCGTTTGGAATTGTACTGATGACTCGTGTTCAGTTAGCTCAATGGAAGGACAGCTACCTTTCCTGTTTCGAACGTAGCCCATGAGGTGATGACCAAGGAATAAACACTTTAGTTTAGCAGGTCATACAAGCATGGACTCAAACTCCAAGGATGACTGAAAAGAAACAAGGTCTTCTGCTGAACGCATTTTAAATTTGACAGACTGGTATTGCTTCTGCATAAGAAACAAAACAACAAAACAATGTCCCCTTGTCTTAAGTCATTGCGTGATTTTATGTTTTTTTGGAATTATATTATTGAATTAATTATTATGATTTATGATATTACTGATTGAATGACTTGGCTATTCAAATGTCATCAGGTGTGTGTGTGTGTGTGTGTGTGTGCGTGTGTACAGATTTTTACCTGCGGAACTCCTCAGCCTTGTCGGCCGCTGAGATCTCTGTGACTGTGCCTTTAGGAATCTGCACATTGGGTTGAATCACACGCACGCACGCACGCACACGCACACGCACACACACACGCACACGCACACACACACACACACAGAGACAAACACAATTTGCATTAGAATTTGCACAATGAGTGCTTCAATCGACAGAGAGTGATACATCCGTCAATGCTTCTCTCTTTCACACACACACACACACACACACACACACACACACACACACACACACACACACACACACACACACACACAGACACACACACGCACACACGCACACACACACACGGCTGTATAGGCAAATCAGGTACCCACACCCTCACTGCATCAAAGCATACACACCGGCATACTCATTAACTCTAGGGAATGTCTTGGCACAATCAAAAGACTTGGTTGAGAGATGGGAAAAATGAAAACATGTGACTGACTATTGTTGCACAAGCGCTTATTTGCAATATATTCTTCATTTATACAATTTTTGAAAAGGTTGAACTTTTTTCTCTCCATATCTTGTAATGTGTACAGTCTAATTATTCAAGGACTTGTCCTGCTTGCCTGCCTACAGTACCTGCCTTAATCCAAGTGTGTGCATGTCTGTGGATATGATTACAATGCAATACAACAAGCGTTTATATGGTGAGCCAAGCCAGTGTTACATGAGCAAGGCCCATTTCACTTGTCCTGAATGAAAACTCACAGCCACAATAGAGCGCGCAATAGATTAATCCGCATCTCAATAGCAGGTGATGAAACCCAATAGAGCCCCTTCAATACAGGTCTTTGTTAGCTGCGTGACGCAGCACACAGACACATGGGGGGCAGTGGGCACACAAAATAAACTATCATTAGTTTACTACCGTACAATGCAGTGCCACGAATTCCAAATGACATAGTTTTACCAGTCCAATTTAGTCAGATGATTGACTAGTTTGAATGATCACCTGGTTGAATTGGACAGGTAGAAAAGATAATTTGGAATATGTGAACCTAGATTAGGGGTGGGCGATATGAAGATATTATATCGTGAATCACGATATTGAGCAAAATATCGTCTCGAATCTGCCAAAGTGGAGAAATCGTATAGATCGTCTTGCAGTGAAGATGTTTATTATCAGTATCAGAGTGACGTTTTCTCACTTGTGTTGTTGTCTTCACTTTATTCTTTACATTATTGTATTCCACTTGTACACTTTATGAGAGTATCATCAGTGTGTTAACATTTTATTGACTGCAAATTACAAATTGCAAGTATATGAAAGTTGTTTTTTGTTGTTTTTATTTTTTGGAAGGAAGATCGTGATAAAAAATCGATATCGTGATTTCATGTTAAAAAATCGTGATACAACATTTTTGCCATATCGCCCACCCCTAACCTAGATTACAATGGAAAAAAGGAGGCGCACACAAGGTTTGTGTGAAAAAGCGTATTGAAGCCGAAATGAAACAACAGAAGTTTAAGTCTTTTTTGCCATTATCTTGAGTGATTACTACTTTTTGGGAGTGCACGCACCAAGCAATAACCAAGTGTTAAGTGCAGGCGCAGACACCAACCTTTGTTGGTCTTTTGTCATCGAACTAGATTACAACAAATTAATGTATTTTGCCCATCACTGAAACTTACACACCATGCATGTTCCATGTACCAGGGGTATAAGAAGAGATACTTTAGTTTAAAGTGCTTGTAGCACTAAATGAAAATACTTTTCGCTATGAACAAACCCACAGAGTATAGTATTATATGGTGAGGGCAATGGGTACACGCACCTCGCATGGTCTACGTGTCAGGATATAATTTCACGATAAGTTAAACAACATCAAGACTGAAATGAAACACTGAGAGAGGTAGGGAGGAATGTGTTATCTTGGCATTAGATGTTGCCTGCATGTGCCATGCTTCAGACATCAGATTGTATGAAGATGCATGATGATAAAGATTAGAAAAGTACTCTGATTTCGTCAATGGGATTTCATCAATGGGATTTCCCACAGTATTTTCCGCACAGACAGAGACAGAAAAAATATAACAAATATAGTACAGTGAGTCCAATATGTATTTGATCCCTTGCTGATTTTGTTGGTTTGCCTACTAACAAAGACATGATCAGTACATAAATGTTATGATAATATGTATTCTAATATGGAGAGACAGAATATCAAAAAGAAAATCCAGAAATGAACTGGAGAGAATATATATTAATTTATTTCCATTTCATCGAGCAAAATAAGTATTTGATCCCCTGCCAACTGATTACAGTTCCGGGCCCACAGACCAGATGGGCACTTCCAATCAACTTGTCATCTGAATTAAAGACACCTGTACATACTAACATGCATACAAGACACATTGAATCAGCAGAATCAGTCCATAGTATGAGTGAATCAGTCACTCTCCAACCTCACCAGCATGGGAAAGACCAAAGAGTGGTCAAATGATATCAGGGACACGATTTTAGACCTGAACAAAGATTAAATGGGCTGCAAAGCCACAAGAAAGAGACTGAGTATTAATGACCCAGCTGTTGATGCATTTCTTCCAACATGTGAGGAATACAAAATGACTATCCATCAGCCTGTCTGGGGTTCTATACAAGATTTGACCTTTTGTAGCTATTTGATAATCATGAGAACAGAAAGAAATCATCCTAGAGCTGTACGGGATGAACTAGGCAATGATATCAAAGCTACTGGGACCAAAATCACTGAGAAAACTACTGGTAGCACTTAATGCCACAGAGCTTTAAAATCCTGTAGTGCACACATGGTACATCTACTTCAGAAGGAACCTGTGCAGTCCCACTTGAGGTTTGCCAACGGACATCAGACTGGTTTAGGATATGATAAAGAGGTGCTGCAGTCAGATGAAACCAAAATCAAGCTGTTTGGCATTAACACAATTCAATGTGTTTTGAGAAAGAGTACTGCTGTCTATGATCCCAAGAACACCCTCCTTACCATCATGCATGAAAGTGGTATCATTATGGTTTGAGGGTGTTTGTCTGGCCAAGGCACAGGACAACTTCACCGTCAACGAATGGATGGAGGGAGACATGTAATGTGCAATCCTGAGTGCAAACGTCCTTCCCTCCACCACTACACTGAAGGGTGGGCCATTTTTGGATCTCCCAACATGACAAAAATACACAACATACAGTCAAAGCAACGAAGGAGTGGCTCAATAAGAAGCATTTTAAAGTCGTGAAGTGGCCTAGACAGTCTCCAAATATTAACACTATAGTAATTCTATGGAGAAAACTGAACCTCCCATTTACCAAGCTACAGCCACAAACTATTAATGTTTTAGAGATAACGTGCAAAGAAAAATGGGCAAAAATATGTTCTACTATATGCACAAACATTGTCATCAACTAAAGGAAGCATCTGACCTCAGTGCTAGACAACTAGGACTTTGCCACAAAGCACTTTATCTTCTTTAGCTAGAGGGGTCAAATACTTATTGGCCTACATGAAATACAAATAAATTAAAATATATTATTTTAAGTTATTCTCTGGAATTTCTTTTTGATATTCTGTCTCTCCATGTTTGAATACATATTATCATAAATTTATAGACTGATCATGTCTTTATTAGTGGGCAAACCGGCAAAATCAGCAAGGGATCAAATACATATTGGACTCACTGTATATACCTGAGAGTTTAGATAGATGATAAACTAAACCGTTGTAAATAACAAAAACTTGACGAATTTCGATGAAAGGTGGCTGTATGGTATCTGAAAAGGATTCACTGGCATGGCCGAAAAAAGCGGCAAATGTGAACGAAGGGGGGCTAGTTTGCACATTTGCTGTTATAAGCAACAATTAATTACAATAATGACAATAGTCGCTGACAGCTTGCTTCTTTCTCTTGATTGCTATGAAGTGGATGAAGGAGAATCTGTCTTTGTTGATAGCGAAAGGATGACAAATGTGAGAGACGGTTTGTGTACTGTATGAGGGACCACGTACCTCTGTTTCAAGCCAGGCAAACAGCTCACACAAGGCCACTGCATCTTTGATCTGTGAAGAAGTCACAATGACAATGGAACTCATGTTACATTGTTGATTGTCATAAGGGTTGGAGCAGGCGTCACCCAACAGTTTTTTTCTTCCTTTTAAGGGTGCTGACCAAAATATTGTGAGGAAGGCAGAGCGCCGAAACGCGTCTGTGTAATAAAGAAACCTATGCATGGTGCGACCTTTTTTCATTTTTCAGTTTTACATTGTTGATTGTACTGTTGTACATCATAACTACAATCATCACTTCTGCGTTACCTTGCTTACTCCCCATATTACTTCTGTGCATCTGTGGGCTGATCTAAACTATACAGGGTCGAAGCTATAGGGCGGGCGAGCAGGGCTTTTGCCCTGGGGCCCAGGGCCTTCACATATCGGTAGTGGGGGCCCTATTGTGACCTTAGCAGGTCTTAGGGGGGGCTCAATCAGTGTTTTGCCCTAGGACCCTGTGTGTACAATTGTTGCGCCACTGAAACTACTATATATCACTGTTGGTGTGTACAGTGACAACATTCAAATACTACGTCTAGTCGAGCTAATGGGTTGACATAAGTGACAAGATGATTATCGTGATTTACAGCCATGTCCTTGATATGAGGAACTTGGAGACAGTAATACATGATGATGTGATGTCGTTCCAACCTCACCCTCCCCGTTGCACAATTGTTGGCTGCCTGAGGCCATTACAGCGAAGTTGCACATCATAATTAATAACCTTAACCTAGCCCCTTGACTAAGTCAGTCTTAATGACGATGAATTTTCTGTGCAAATGTTATTTCTTAAGTTGCTTTATACTAACAAATATAGGCTTTTTAAGTTAAGGGGTTGGCATTCACATGAAACTGCACATTATTGCTTTTCCCATGACGATAAGCTTCATGTCTCTGATACCGTCTGACCTCCCTTCCAATCTGACTGAGAAAAAAAAACTTTCTGCAGGAAACACCGGCATCTTACTCATCAAGACCCCAACGGACTGCACCAGGTGCAGTGCACAAGATGGTGACTGTTAAGCGATGACAAAAAGGCACGCTGTTTAGGATTTAGTAGCACTTCCTTTTTATCCTTAAAACCACATGAGGATCTGAGCACAAACTGAGCCTAGATGAGTTTTCCGGTCAAAAATATGGCACTGTACAGACACAGACAACCAGGAAGGTAACGATTAAAGAAGACATAACAAGCAAGCAGATATGGTTGTTCAGGCCCCTTTGAAAGAGGTAAATCATCTAAGAGAAGAACCTGGAGTCCTCATTTTCTTAATGAGGACTCCATGCTCTTCTATTAGATGATTTACCTCTTAACTTCACCTGGTTTACTCCTGAACCAGCTTTGAAGTATAGGCCCCAGAAGTTGACTTACATGAGCCATTTTCATGCCTTCAATCTCTGTGGCGTTCTTGACCGCTTTGGCAAGACAGAGGGGAGTGTAGGGGATTGGAGCCCTGTGCATCTGTGGAGGAAAAAAAAAAAAAGAGTAATTTATTTTTTCAGAAAGTGCACTCAACCCCCAATTGTTTTTTACAAAGTCTTCGGGTACAAGCGAACAGCAACGTTCGTATAGACATGCTAACCCACTAAAATAAATGACAAGAGCATCACACCGGCTTTTCCTCAAAATAAGAAAAGAGTAAAGATGCTCACACGTTCCATAACATTTAGCAGACACTTTTATCGAATGTGATTTACAACAATAGTCCTAATCAACAACATACAGTACAGTGCGTAGGGAGAGTGCAAAATAGCCAAATAACGCAAACATAACAATGCTAGCGCAGGTTAAGTGTGTATGGTTAGTTTGTTATGAAGGGGAACCTTTCTTGGAAAAGAAGGGTCTTCCTCAAGTGCTTCTTGAAGGGTAAAAGCGATGACCCTCTTATAGCCATTTAACACAAAAAATACTTCTTAATTCGAGTCCACTATTGAGAGGGCCAGGCCGGGCCACAACCTTGAGTTTTAGGCCGGGGACATGTTTGCGACAAGATACGTGTGCGTGTGCACTTTTCATGCACAAACGCACTGCCATGTACATTTTCTGTCAATTTTGCACACGGTTGAGCACCAGACACAATGTACACAGACACGTGCCTGCGGTGCAATATTGACAGAACCATGAGGGACGATCTCCCAAACTTCCACCTTGAGGTTGCGGTAGAATCAAACAATGATGGAAAATATCAATGCGAGCACCGTTGGCCGTTGGCCTATGCGACATCTCCAATATTCTGCTCCACTCATGCTCTGATCGTTCTGAAGCAAGTACGTGCACTTGGTAATAAGCAGTCCTGTGCGTAATTTAAGGCTCACAGAAAGCATGTTCCCGGTGTGATGTGTGGGTATGTGTTGACAACATGTTTGAGTATGGTGACAAAATGCACGGACAAAGAAAATGATAGCAATTAACCTGAGCATTTAAAAAAGTCATATGATTTGAACAACTTTCCATTTGTAGTAACAGTACACTAACAGAGACATGTAGCACACATCCACAAAGTCACACAGACGTGTGCACAGGTGCAAAGTAAAAGAAAAGCTAAGTTGCATAAAAACAACATATTATGTTATCCACCTGTTGACAAGGAAGTAGAAATCGTATTTTGTAACCAGCATTCCACAGAGCTCGACAATTTTTGTTTGTGCTTATGGACGGCAGTCGAAACTAGATCAGCTGGATATTTTACTCATCTGCAACCACATCAGATACGGTGCAGTTTCTTCCTCATATTTTAGGAAACAATGTGAATCACAGTTCATATATCAACAATATTGGACGAATATATTTCAACACTATTTGATCTCTAATATCAAACTGTTCCAACTGTTGTGCAACGCATCACACAGGGTTCAAGAGTTTTCAAGTGCTATTCATTACGCAAAATGACACTATCAATGCCAACGTCTTTTGCCCATTGAAAATACATTTGTTAGAAAGGCTGCAAACCATTCAGTGCTGTCTAGATGTAGAAAATGTCATTTAAAGAGTCAAGAGCTAGAAGTCCCAACATTGCTCCGCCGTCATCAGAGTAAAAAACAGCCTCATCTTTTTTGCTTGAACTAGGCCCAAGTGCTGGGCCAGATAGTGAAGCACAACAGCAAGGAGGAAATACTCTAAAAAAAACTTTTTTTGGTGGGCCACAGCTTCATCAACTTCAATCACTGTTTTCTCCATGCAAACACAAAATTGCTACTGCTAATAATTGCGAACAATGGCCAGTATTATAGTATTATGGTATTATAGTAGTATGTTTACATGATGATTTTGATTCCTAATTAATAATTCTGAATTAAATAGTTCCATTGAATTTACATTGCACTTTCATTTCACTTTCAAGTGTTTACATGATTGTTTCAAAACTGAATGAAGTTTTACTACGGTAAATTGAGTCAACTTGAAATTTAATGTGGGCCATTGAAAATCCATACCTTGGGGGTCTGTGTGAGAGCGCAGCTGGCCTTGTCGCAAATTACTAATGCAGAATTAAATAGCTCCATCGAGTTTACATTGCACTTTCATTTCACCTTCAAGTGTTTACATGATGTTTCCAAAAACGGAATGAAAGTTTTACTCAGAATTAAATTGAGTTCATTTGAAATTAAAAACGTGGGCCATGGAGAGCCCATACCTTGGGGATGGTCTGTGTGAGGGCGCAGCTGGCCTTGTCGCAGATCCAGACCTTCTCCTTGGGGCCCAGGGCTGCGCAGATGGCCTGCAGCTCGGTGTGGACCAGCTCGTAGGGGGACGCCTGCACGCTCAGCTCCGGCCGCCCGGGCGTGTCCAGTTGCAGGTGCTCGCGGATGGCCGGTTCCGCCAGGCGCTTCTGGTCCACAAACAGCCTGGAGAAAGGACAGTGCAGAAGTAGTGCAATGGGTTAGGGGAGATGGACTTTAGATCACAAGGTTGCAGGTTCACCCCTGCGATCCGGGAAATCAGATGCACATTTCAAGCTTGAACGGGGTTCAAAACGTCCCTCCGGTAAACCATTAGGCCACCAGCCGTTGAAGGTTCAAATCCCACCCTTATCCCACCCAAATCTCACACACATCCAGCCATTGCTGACGTGCCCTTGAGTAAGGCACCAAACCCTGCATTGCTCTAGGACTAGGGATGCACGATGTGAAAAATTTCGTCCGATACCGATATCCGATATTGATATTGCCGTTTTGGCCGATAACCGATATTAACCGATACCGATGTTTTTTTCGTTTTTTTTTAAAGAGATACTGACAATGATGCAAACAAACTGAATTTTTGAATGTCCTCTTATTTCCAAAAACAGTAGAGACAAACTAGAAGACAAACAATGAAAGTCACAGTCAAGTCCAATCTTTTAGAACCGTAACATATTAAAAAAAACATCGGCATTAACATCGGCCCAGTTTTACCCATCGGACCGATGTCCGATGTGTTGAGAAATGTCAAATATCGGCCGATACCGATACATCTGGCCGATACATCGTGCATCCCTATCTAGGACTGTAACCAATACCCTGTAAACTAACTGCAAGTCGCTTTGGATGAAAGCGTCAGCTAAGTTTAATGTAATGTGATGTAATTCTTAATTTGTCCCTTCCAGACTCTCTGTGAGAATGACATCAGTGCGAGGGCAAAGTAAGACCAGGCTAGAGAGGTGGCAAAGTATTAACGGGACCACGGCTGATATACAGTATTGTCAGACACAGAATAGTATTTTATTGACTTCTGGTCCTGAGAGAGCAGAGCATCAGAGCCTGACGAGATGGTGGGAGGAGGCACTGCATGAAAATGACTGGTGTATGTTGGGCACAAAATAATAATTTACTCTAAAGTAGAGATGCACCGGATCCTGATTTTTAGGATCCTGTCGGATACCAGATCCACTGCTTAAGATCCTGCCGGATCCGGATCCTGTGAAAAACCCTATTATCCTGCCGAATCCGGAACCGGAACCGGATCCGGTGCATCTCTACTCTAAAGTGAGCGTCTGGTGAAGGTGTGCATGCACAAAAAAAAATTGAGAGTCCATTTACCTGATGGTGTTCAGCCCGACAATGGCGTAGGCGAAAAACACTGGGTTGTATTCGATGTCTGATCCTCGCAGGTTAAAGAGCCCTACGAAAGCCATTGAAACACATTGACAAAAAAACACACATTAACAAAAGGCAGGAACAGATAATGGTAGCCCCAGTAGCTACTGTATAATACTGTGTTCATCAAGTCATGCAAAAAGCCTTGATGTTTGCAAACTTAAAAAAAAGAAGTTCCTTACATTACAAACGAAAGATTTAAAAAAAAAACCCTCTCCAAAGCACTCCTTCGTGGACATTTAGTTAATGCTACAATTTTGTTTTACAGTCAATAAAATGCTTACTGATGTGAAGTACGTATACATAGAGTTGTTCTTTTGTCCAATTTGAACATACCAACATACTGTAAAATGGAAATGAGGTATGGAAAAATTGATGTACAGCCCATGTTTACCAGAAGCATTTTCATTTTATGCACACTTTGACAGGTAAGGTGTCTGACAGCTTACATAAATACACAAACACAAAGACCTTATACACATTATTGCACCTAATACACATATACATACAGTATAGCAACAATTTGAGAATAGCAAAAAGCGTTACGTTAGTATGTGAACTGATGTAAGGCTTTTTGCTATATTCAATTTTTGTGTATACTCAAATTTAGTTTGTGTTGTGTATTTGTGTATTTATGTAAACTGTCAGACACCTTAATTTCCCTCTGGATTAATGAAATTACTCTACACTACTCTACCCAGCATTCTACGATACTCTACTCTAACCAGCATTCCAGTTTTACTTTTTCACATTTTATAGCAAGTTAATGATATCAAACTTTCTGTTCATGAACTGGTAATGTCTGAAAAATTGCATGAGGTTTTCAAAGTGAGAAGTACTTTTTGTTGTATTTTATTATTTCATGGCAGGATTACATTTCGACCTCAACAGTCTTCATCAGATTCTCTACAAACACAGATTTTAAGTGTGCGGACTTCTCACTTTGAAAACTACAGTTGGCCTTCGTCCTGCACCTTTTCCTGGGATGTGCACAATCCTCTCCTTCAACTGAAAAACTGCATGAAGCTTTTTAAAAAACATTCGAATTAATTGAGATTCAACCGTAAATGCAAAATGCACTCGAGAGTGGAAAGATTTCAAGCACCATATTCCATCCATCACATCTTCAACCTTCAAAAACACACGGGGCGATACACACACACACACTTCAATCAGAAGCTGAAGTGACCTGCCAGCCAGGGCAATCCCAATTTGTGAATTATTTCATTTGGAATATTTCCAAAAACACATGAATCTCTTCACAATATTCAGTGAGATTCAACTGTTTAAACATGAAAAACACTTGGGTGTTGGAAGATCACGCACAGCACGTACACCACATCCCCAACCTTCAAACACACAGGGCCACAGACACTTCAACGAGGCAATCCCAATCAGGCTTAATTACCACCGCAGAGATCCTTAAAAGAAAAAAGAAAAAAAACGTCCCAATTTAGAAACAAGAGGCCCCATTAGACAGGTGGACGAGGCACCTTGGGGAGGAGGAGGAGTAGAGGGTGAGAGCAACCCTCTAGCTTCATAATGAGGAGAGTCGTGATCAACACTCTAACCAGACAAGATGGACAGTAGCGGCTCTAGGATATCTGAGACCCTGGGTAAAGAACAATTCTGAGCCCATACTCCATAATAATTGATGATGTATTTTAAATGCAGGAAAAGAAACAGTGCAGTGTGATGATGAGGCCCCTGAATGGACGAGGCCCTGGGCCCTGGGCAATTGCCCGTCCTTGCCCAATGCAAAAAACACCTATTGAAGATGCACAATTAATCGAAAAATAATCAAAATCGTGATAAAATAGTGAAATCGAACTCGTGATTTTAATCGTGATTTAATCGTGGCAATAGTGACTTACTTTTGAGAGCGTCCTTGAAGCCAGAACATACTGACAGGCTGGTGTTTCTGGCCAGAAATCTGTCCACTTAAGTTTCATGCTATTGCCTTTAAATAATTATTACAATTCATTTTATTTTGCTCATCCCGTATGTAGTTCATTCTTGGTTATATTTCATCTTGTTATAATTTTCAAAAAATCTGCAAAAATCAATAATCGTGATTAATAATCGTGATTATGATTTTGACCAAAATATTGTGATTATGATTTTTTCCATAATCGTGCATCTGAGACGCTGGGTAAAGAACAATTCTGAGCCCATACTCCATAATAATTGATGATGTATAAATGCAGGAAAACAAACAGTGCAGTGTGATGATGAGGCCCCTGAATGGACGAGGCCCTGGGCCCTGGGCAATTGCCCGTCCTTGCCCAAGGCAAAAAACACCTATTGAAAATGGAAGAAGGGGGCATGTGGAACAGCTTCAGCTGCACCTGCAAACGACACAGGCTTGGCTTGTACTGCTGATGCTGTTTCGATTTCAAAACATAGGTATGATTTATATGGTCTTTTGCAAGCAGCTGAATACACTGCCAGCCTTGCGAGATGGCAAAGTTTCAGCTATGTGGGGAAGGAGCCTGCAGAACAACTTTAAGTGTAGGAGATGGCACAATATGATCTGTATGATTGATTTGGTGGTTCCTTGTTACGATTTCAAAACATGGGTATGATTTCCTAGCCTGGCTCTCACGCAGACCCTTAATGCTTCGTGCATCTTCGTTAAACTTCGTGAGCTCGAAACATCCATCTGCGTGAGAACCAGGTCAATGATGTCCATGGCCTTTCCAAATGTGCAGACGCAAAAGACAGCACGATATCATTTTGTGTTCCCTTGTGTTGCAAAACACAAATGCACTCGACTACCTATGACTATGTTAAGGCCCCTGTGCTGAAGCTACACCGTATGTAAGGAGGGAACATGCAGAACAACTGCAACGGCAGAAGACTGCTCAAAATAATTTGGTGTTCCCTTGTCATGATTTCGAAACATAAATATGATTTGTATGGCCTTTTTGAATGGGCTCGCCTACCTATGTCTCTATACTAAGGCCGACACTGGCTTCAGCTGTGGAAGGAGGGGGTATGCAGAACAACTGTAATGTCATGTAATTTAATGTGACAACAATGTTCTGTCATTGTCCCTCAATGGTGGAATATCCTACCAGTTGCTACAAGCGAAGGGTCATCCCTCTCAAACTTCGACAAGCTAGTGAAGACTCATCTCTTCCGAGAGAGCTTCCCTGCATAACATAACTAACTCTACTCACCTCTAATCATGGGTACTAACCTGCACTACATTTCATAGGTCCTCCACTATTTTTCTGCTCTCTACCTGTTCAAAGCGACTTACAGTCATTATCAGAACATGGTACTGGTTACAATCCCTGGAGCATTGTGGGGTCAGACGTCTTGCTCAAGGTTCAAGGGCACCTCAGTCATGCAGTGAGAGAGGGAGTGGAGGGGTGGGATTCGAACCTACAACCCTCTGATCTAAAGCCCATCTCCTTAACCACCAGGCCACAGCTGCCTCACAACACAATATGATTTTGGTGTTGTCTTGAACTATTGATGTTGTTTTGATTTCGACACACCGGTATGAATTCCATGACCTGTCCACAGGCATGGTTTATTGCCTTTTCGCGTGATGTGCAATACAACTGGTTTTAACTGGTTACTGGTACATAGCCAGCAAAAGCACATTACTGAATAAATCATTCCATCGAACAATGATCTTTCTGAGAGAGAGATAAGTAGGGGTCGACCGATACACGTTTTTTAATGGCCGATGCGATACCGTTTTTTTTTTTTCATCACCCTTGGCCGATACCCAATTTCCGATATACCCAATATTTGGGGCCGATATGGGTTAAAAAAAGGTTAAAACATGACAAATATTCCAGGTCTCAAGTTAAAAATAAACATTCCTTTAACATTATCAAATTGAGGTAGAACTTGTAACATTTAAACACCCACTCTAACAATCAAGTAATGTCTAACAATCAAGTAATAAAAAAATAAAGTGTCGAATGACATAAAATAATAAATATTGCGTATCGGCCAATACGATACACTTATAAAGTGCAAATATCGGCCCGATACCAATACCCATATATATATCGGTCTATCCTTAGAGATAAGCAATGAGCAATGAGCAATTTTCCACTGACAAAAGGAAATGAAGCTTCAGCACACTATGTAACACTTTCAAGTAAATTAATCAGTAAAGTAAACTTAATTGTCCTACCGATGCTTAAACCAGTCATCAGCAGGTGAGTGAAGACTGTCTGTGGGCTGAAAAGTACACTTGCAACATTTGCAGTGTCGACCTGAGTCAATTGATTATTATTAACACGACAGTCTGGATTTTGAGGCAATGTCGTCGTCCCCATCAGCCTTACATGTACAGTACACCAAAAGCAATGCAAGTCATTATTTCTCCATGGAGGGTCGGCACATTGAGCGACCAATGCGAGTTTGCCGGGGGCGAAACAAATGGGGCGACTAGAGTGAAATTCGGCGATGAAAAGTCAGCCAATATAATGGCAATGAGCTATGACCCGGGTTCGGTGAAAACCCATTGGAATTTTCATATCTTTGAAAGTCTCAGTCTGTCAAGCCAGAACAGTTATGCGACTCGCTAAATCAAAACTGTCCAGAGTGAATACAGTGAATTAATGGAAAAACTTCCTCAATGACCTCAGCTACTTGGTCGTTTTGGTCCTTTTTGATGTACACAAGTTATGCCCCTCTTGTGTCATATTATTTCCTACTCACAGAACTTTCAGTCTGCTAGTTCCAGTTAATAGTCACCATTAATGTAATCAAATACTAGCATCTAGTGCTAGCATCACCTCACCCATGTAGCTGGTGAATAATAAGTTGGATAGGTGCCAGCCACTTCCACTATCAGACACTTCCAAACGTTCCTATGTCAGTGTTTTTTTTTGTTATTGCATGACCAATCAAAACATACTTCGTACTCCCTGTAAAAAGAAACCATCTGCATACAACGACACCCTCTCCATATAAAATAAAAATGTCCTCTTCTCTTTTCTCTTCATCAGCAGCAGCACCCGATATGAATTAAAGAAGACACTTACATGCAATTTCGTCCAGCGCTGTGACGACAAACCAGGATATCTTCCTCTCCGCCATCTTGGCTCTCACCGTGGTGACTTTGTCCTGCCAGCTCAAACCTGTAGCCATGACAACAGCAGTCATCTATTGGTAAATTGCAACATCTTTCCAATTTTGTCACTTCTTCTCAACACCACCCATATTCTTTTGATTCAACAAAACATAACAATGGTTGAAGAGACAGTCACTATGGGGTGACGAATGACACAATTGGCCACTAAAAACATTTCTAATTTCAATGCAAAGCTAACACAACACCATGGTAAATGTCATCAGAAACAGTGCCCAATGATTATCTCTTAGTATAGAGTTCTGAAAACCAACCTAAATGTTAGACATACATTACATTACATTACATTACGTTACACTTAGCCAACACTTTAATTCAAAGTAACTTAAAGTTCTTTACAGGGTATTGGTTGCAGCCCCTGGAGCAGTGTGGGCTTAGGTGCCTTGCTCAAGGGCGCTTAAGCCATGGATGGAGGTGTAGGGAGGACTGGTAAGGTTGGGATTCGAACCTGCAACACTATGATCTCAAGTCCACCTCCCTAACCACTAGGACACAGCTGCCCCATACATGGATGTGCCTTTCTTTGGAACCAATATTTATTGTATTCCATCAAGGCAAAACGATTTTACCGTAGGAAAAATGATTTGGTACCATGTTTCCTGGACTGCACCATGCAAGGTCCTTGCAAAGTCTGGTCACCCCAATGAATCACCCACACATTAAAACTTTGGATGTCCCAAAGAAGTTGCATAGTATGCACATAGCATAAAATGCAAACTCAACATCACATGACTGACAGTATCCTCTGTGTCTGGCTGTTTAAGAAAATTATGTTCTGCTCTTTAAAGGGAATTCTGCTCTCCACAGTACATCCACACATGGCTAAACGGGGGACAATGGTTGTGCAGAGTTATGACCTGGAACAGGCAAAAACAAAACAAAAACCTTTATTTTCACATCCTGTTCTGCCTTCCTGTCTGTTATATCAAATTCAATTGAATATGGTTACTGAGTGACGAGTTTTGAGGAACTGATACAACAAGGAACACCTGTCTGACTTTCGAGGACCAACATTTGCCAACATATTGACAACACCAGTTGTCTGTAAAGATTACTCTGGCAAAAAGAGATTTGTTGACTCAAAATAAATACACTACACACAGTGAGGGACCCTGAGTTGCACGGAGTGGCGCACTTCGCTGCGACCCACACCACAAGGTGGCGGCGCGCAGAGTCGCAGCGGCCCCGGAGTACTAAACTTTTAGCTTCTGCTGTTACTAAGTATTGTACCCAAAACACAATTTCGTTGCCTTTTTGACAATGACAATACATTCTTGATTCTGATTATGAATTGGGAAAACAGGTTCGAATCTGGCCTGGGTCCTTTCCCAACCCTACCTCACCTTTCTCTCCCTGTTGTTTCCTCTCTTGCCTCTTTTCCACTGCCGGTTTTCTGTTAGGCCTACAGCTCGACACAGGGCAACTTGGACGCCACTTTTTGCTTTTCAAGTATGCACGACACGGGTCAATCGTAAAGCAAGAAGTGGTGGCCGAGTCGTGCTGTGTCGAGTCATAGGCCTATCAGAAAACCAGCAGTGGAAAAGAGGCATCTGTTACTCAACTTTGTTGGAGAGTTGAAAAATTAAAACAAACAAACAATTTAACCCATTTAAGCCATGAAGCATGCGGATACGCTGCATTGCCCTAGGTGCCTGGAGGGACATAGACGCTACATTCAGGCACTTGAGATTTGAGGTTTTTTTAACAAAAAATGTGAGTATGCAAGAGCTGAATGAACATACTATAATGCACGATGAGGGTCCTAGCTTTTCAACGCAACTTATTATACGTTTTTATTTGGC
This sequence comes from Engraulis encrasicolus, assembly GCF_034702125.1. Classification (NCBI taxonomy): domain Eukaryota; kingdom Metazoa; phylum Chordata; class Actinopteri; order Clupeiformes; family Engraulidae; genus Engraulis; species Engraulis encrasicolus. The sequence goes on from NC_085857.1 coordinate 19,599,002, forward strand.
TAATATATTCAGGTTTTAATAGTGTGAGGGCACCTTTTCCCAAAAAGGGCTTAGGCATTCAACGGGTGTTTTTTTGCAGGTGCCTCAGGCTTAGAAACAATTTAATGTTGCTAAAAGCAGGCGATGGTAACAGTGATGCCAGAGAGAGTAGAGAGAGAGGTTCCATTGGCCCATTGTTTTCGGGTTCTATTATTGCAAGGGGGAGGGGGGGAAATCCCCCTTTAGGCAGACCTAGGCAGACCTAAGGACTGTTCTATTCAATGCTAGGAGTGACTTATGACACGCCCTTTTAGGCAGACCGGAACCTGGTCATGTTAGGTGCCCATAGCAACCTATTACATTGGCATATCTCTATATACTTAAAGAATCTCTGGTGGGAGTTTGGGCTCACCGGTGTACTTGAGGCCCAGGGCGATGAGCGGAGTGCTGGGGCGCGCCGGCCGGTCCTCCCACACCGCGTCGATCAGGTTGTCCTCCACGGCAACCAGGGCGTGGCCCGCACCTGCCAGAGCCTTGGACATGTTCTTCCACTGGTCTGATGGGGACAGGACAACGAGATTACATTAAATTACATTACATTACATTACATTGGCATTACAATAAAGTATATTCTATTCTATTCATTAAACCTCACTACATTACACCCGCCAGAGCCTTGGACGTCTTCTTCCATTAGTCTGATGGCGACTGGGAGATGATATTACATTACACTAAATTACATTACATTACACTTGAACTGGAACTTGACGAGCGCACTGACCAGCAGCGATGATCCAGGGGTCCACCCCGACCCTGGAGTTCTCTGGTAGGACGCTGATAAGCCAATCTTCCTGGGAGGGAGTCTCTTTCAGCCCTGAGGGGTAGGGGGGGGGGAGATCAGAGGACGGACATAAGCACACACTTGTCTGGGGGGTCTGCATTAAAGGGGTATGCCACTATTTTGGGGCTTAATACAGTTAAAATCGTTGGCCAGGGTTTATATAGGTGGTAAAGTGTCTTATTTTTCATGTAAGCCGTTGTCTTGTTTTAAGACAAGTTAAAAGAGGGAGCATGTCGCTAAGCTAGTGAAAGTCAATGGATCTGTGTAGCATGTAGCAATGCTAGTGTAGTGGCATACCCATTTAAACTGACACACAACGTTAAACACACACAGATGAATAGCAATTCAGGGTGTGTACATATGAAGAGTTTTGTTGCAAAATGACTCAAAAGCCATTTTTTGACTTTTGCATTTTATTACTAGGGATGACTGTTATAGGAATGACTATATACATTACTAGGAATGACTATATAAAATGCATTTGGCCAGTTTTGCAATGCAATGCAATGCCCAACACGACATGTGAATTTCCCAAAATGTATACAAGACATTTTGCAACAAGGCTCTTCAAATACACACAAAGTCACAGGTCCAGGTTCTGTTGGTTACAATAGAAAATGTTAAAAAATGCTCAAAACAAAACAAAACCGTTTCAGTGTGTAGAGCGTTATTTTTCAAAGCATTTTTTTAATTTGTAGTCAAATCTCCGCAAGACTGTCTGTACAGGTGTTTTGCCACTGGGTGATGTCGCAGAGATTTACGGTGTTGTCATGGCAAATCATGATATCATTTCCTGTGTGTTGTTCGTACCCATCTTCATGAGGGTCCAGTTGTTGTCCATCTGCTGGCTGGCCTGCAGGAAGTAGCGTCCGTCAGTCCACATGGCGGCGTGCTGCTCTGTGATGATAGCAGTGCCTACACACACACACACACACACACACACACACACATGCACGCACACGCACACACACACACACACACACACACACACACACACACACACACGGGCGCGCGCGCACACACACGCACGCACACACACGCACACAGTACAAGTACAGTAAATAACACAAACTGTGGAGGCACATTCACAGACCTTATTCAGTACATTGACAAGACATAAAAAATGGGCAAGATAGATCCCAGTTGACGTAGATATGCACTCAAAGAAGCAGACACTCAAAAAAGCAGACACTCAAAGAAGCAGACACTCAAAGAAGCAGCCACACATGCACCCGTGCACGCACACACACACACACACACACTCACCCTCACACAAAGAAGCACACAATCAATGAAGTATACACTCAAACAAAAAAGCAGACAGACACACGCACACGCACGCACGCACGCGCGCCATTATGAAATCATTTCAAGCATCAACTGGTTTATTGCCACTCATAGACATGAGAACAGACTTTGACCAGGAGCCTGACAGTGCCAGCAAGTAAAGGCCATGTTCATCTCTACGCAGACATCTGAAGAGTTCAGGTTCACAGGGGTTACTCCATGTCAAATCAGACCCATTGGAAACACATTAGCACATTGAAGGAGATAGGAGAAAACAAAGGTACCATATAGGGCTGGGCGGTTTTGGAAAAAATGAGCATCACGGTTTTCTTGATGAAAATTGACATCACGGTTTTCTGCACGGTTTTTTGACAAGCGGCGATTTCCCCCCAAATCTTAATCTTTCGGACGAAAAAAAAACTGAAATTAAATGTAAAAATGAGATACAATCATGAATTTAAATTAATCTCCATTTCTATTTTATCAGTTTTTCATTTCAATATTCTTTATAATTTATAGTTTATATTTCCCTACCCAAGGCTTTAAGTTCCCTTTCAAGTAAAAAGGGTTAATAAATTATTATAAGTAGCAGTTTTTCCCAAGACAGCCCAAAACTGCATATTTCTTGTTCTACACCTGGCAACACTAATTGCTTAGTTCCCGTTGTACACCTGGCAACACTGATCACTAGGACCGGATGTTGCCTTGCGCATCGCATGACTAGCGAGTAAACACAGTGGGACAGAAACGGAACAGACTGAAGAGACACGAAAACAAACGGATTTATTTGATATTTATTTGAAGGCCAAATCTAACGTAGCATGTATTTTGTCAGGTAGTTTGTGTCATATGGCGATGTATTTCGCTCCTATTTTGCTCCCAAATCATTTCAAACAGCAATGTAGCAATGTATCTTGTCTGCCCATTGCATTTTGCAGGCTAAATTAGCCTCAATGGCAAAACTCATAAGCAGACTTAACAGCAGTCCTGCACACGCAGTTGGGATGGTAATTAAATACAGTTAAGAATCTGAGAACTGTTGTAGCCTATTAGAATAGGCTTTCATTTAACTTCAATCAAATGTAAGCTAAGTTGATTGAAATGTTCATCATGATTCATCCATGCCATGTGGGTTCTTCATTAGGCTTAGTTATGCTTCACTCTCACCAGCTTCTTTAGCACGATTAACCAATTATTTTTATTGCTTCAATCAACATCTTAAATTGTGTTGACATTTCCTAGTAGAAAAGCAACAGTGGACTTGGAGTTGAAATGAAGTGTGACACAAAGTATGAAGTTCACGCACATAGCCTAGTATGAACAACAACAACAAAAACGTATCTCATCAAAAAGAGAACCTTGTGTAGGTGAAACAGAGATCACGTTTTTTTTAACGGTATACCGCCCAGCTCTAGTACCATACAACCTCCCACCTTCTCCTGAAAGGGGAATTACTGTGTAAATGGCTTAAAAAGTGTCAAAACATGATGCTGAGGGCTAACTCTGGGCACACACCTCAACTTCATTCGTGCCCTGCATTCAGAAATCCAGCGCTAGTTAGCCGATGCTAACAGCTAACTAGCGCTGGATTTCTGAATGCAGGTACGAATGGAGTTGAGGTACTGTATGTGCCCAGAGTTAGCCCTCAGCATCATGTTTTAACACTATTTTAGTCATTTTACACTGGATTTCTCCTTTAATTGAATAATGATGGATGCATGGTTTTCTCATTAGATGAGCCTTTTTCATGTGACGTCAGACATCCCAAGTTCCAAAAATTGGGAGATTTCAGGGAGATGTTTATCGACCCAAGTATTATCATAAAAGATGTGTTAGGTATCCTCTGGTTGTGCCAAGGGTAAAAAATATCTACACAGGTAAAAAATATCTACACATGTATTTAAACCAAAATGCTACCAAACGCTACCCAAGTAAACCAGCGCCACCCTTTGGACACAACGGAGCAGAGATTTGTTTTGAATTTGTTTTGAATCAAAGCGGGCAGGGTTTTGAGGTATTGACGGCGAAGGAAAACGTTGGGAAAGCACATCAACGAGAAAGATCGCTGGTTGGTCAGAGCTCCGGCCTATAGGCACAGGCAAGGTTTGAAAAGCAACATGTTGTTCTCATCAACAATCTTCGGATGTATCGTTCATCGGGGCCAGACTAAATTACACATCCAGCCACATTTTGGCTGGTTTATCAGGCTAACCAACTGCTGGCACCAGCTTCCTGTTCAAAGTATTCAGCGTGTGCTCTCTGTCAAGCAATCGCCCTCTGCCCTTGCTTTGAACAGACACACATGCAGGTTCCACAATCAGTCTTTCCATCTCTCTCTCGCTTCTGCAAACGCATAATGTGAGAATTATATTGTCAATGTTTTTTCTTATTAATAAATAATCATGAATCGATGCAGTAGGGCCTATATTGCGAATATAAGTATCGCGATACATCTTTATGACGATTTTTTTTTTGCGAACCCCTACTGTTTTCAACTTTGTTCATACCCACTTTGCTGTTTAAAAATTGTCAGGTTTTGTTTCTGTCAGACAGAGGTCAGAGTGTCAGTGGAATTTATAACAATGACCCAATACTCTCAAAGTCTATTTTCAATAATATTCAAAAATGTTTCCCAGAGGGGTCAGATTTTTCGCCGATGGCAAGTGCACATTTATTCTAAGTATTAATTCTTGAAGCCCTGGCCCGAGGTTTCCCCACAGCCTTTGTTCAATGAGATTCTGTTTTTTCTCAGGCGGACAGTAGGACCATAGCCAACTGTCACTTCGCGATGAAAACTGTAACTGAAGCGTCCACACTTTTGGGTCAGCATACAAATTTTATAATAACAAAAGAGGGGGGGGGAGGGTTGACTACAACAAACAGTCAGGGATGTTGTTGTGATGTACGTACAGATACCTCAAAGAGCAAGGGGTCTGGTCAATGTCAACCCACCTATCGTGAACCTACCCGACAGGCCTATCAAAGAATCAAGGCCATTTTGTTTGGCTCAGCTGAAAGAGTTACAGAGAAACTCGAGCCTGGCGTCCCCCTGACCCATATGATTACACTACTCAGATGGCTACGCTACCCCTAGGGGCACACCCATCGGCTGGCAGTGTGTGTGTGTGTGTGTGTGTGTGTGTGTGTGTGTGTGTGTGTGTGTGTGTGTGTGTGTGTGTGTGTGTGTGTGTGTGTGTGTGTGTGTGTGTGTGTGTGTGTTTCTCCACAGGGTCCACAGTGTGCATGTGTGTGTGTGTAAGAGAGAGAGAGAGAAACAAAGAGAGAGGGGGGGAATAGAGAAAAGGGAGAGAGAGAGAGAGAGAGAAAGGGAGAGAGAGAGAGAGAGAGAGAGAGAGAGAGAGAGAGAGAGAGAGAAAGAATGCGTGTCCCCTCATGCCCCACCAATTCACCAGCTCTGAGGGGTGTGTGTGTGTGTGTGTGTGTGTGTGTGTGTGTGTGTGTGTGTGTGTGTGTGTGTGTGTGTGTGTGTGTGTGTGTGTGTGTGTGTGTGTGTGTGTGTGTGTGTGTGTGTGTGTGGCAGGGTACAGGGCACAAAGAGTCAAACCTCACCTGCAGAGCCATTGAAGCCACTGATGAATGCCCGTCTGCAGTCACACGGGGCAATGTATTCACTCTGCAACAGAGAGAGAGAAAGAGTGAGAGAGAGAGAGAGAGAGAGAGAGAGAGAGAGAGAGAGAGAGAGAGAGAGAGAGGCAAAATATTGCTCTGTGTTAGGAAGAAAAATGGCACTCATCCAGTCACTTGTGACAGAGAGAGAGAGAGAGAAAGAGAGAAAGAGGGAAGAGAAAGAGAGAAAGAGGCAAAATATTGCTCTGTGTTGGGAAGAAAATTGGCACTCATCCACTCATTTGTGACAGAGAGAGAGAGAGAGAAGAAGATAAAAAGAGAGAAAGAGAGAAAGAAAGAAAGAGGCAAAATATTGCTCTGTGTTGGGAAGGAAAATGGCACTAATCCACTCATTTGTGACAGAGAGAGAGAGAGAGAGAGAGAGAGAGAGAGAGAGAGAGAGAGAGAGAGAGAGCTGTATTCGCTCTGCAACACACTCACAGAACAGAAGCGAATGAGCAAGAGTGTATGCCATGGCCACAGAGAAAAGCGAAAGGCAGAGAGAAAGCAGAGAGAAAGCTAAAGAAAGAAGGATGGATGAAGGAAGGAAAACAGACACGGCCATGCGTACAGCAAAAAGAGACAGAGAAAATAACAAGAAGAAGACTAGAAATGCACTCAAAGAGTGCATACCTCTATAACCTCCTTGGCGGAGGTGATAAGAGGACAAAGGCAAGGCAAGGCAAGGCAAGTTTATTTATATAGCGCATTTCATACACAGGTGCAACTCAATGTGCTTCACAAAGTTAACAAATGTAAATGAAAGGAAACAGGGAAGAAAGAAGGAAATGAATTAGAGTCAAAAAAAACATTTAAAACATTAAGATAAAACATAAGGTAAAAATAATAATAAAATAAAATAAAACAAATTAAATAAACATAAAAATAAAATAAAAAATAATAAATTAAAAGTGGTGGAAAGAAAAACAAACGTACATAAAGAGAATGCAAGAATAAGAGATGAGAGAATGTGGAAGCGACAGAGTGAGAGAAAATGACAGGGTTGCCAGATGAGACTGATGATTTCCAGTCCCAAAAAATGCTCAAAACCCATTTGGAAGTACTAAATCCCACCTAAAGCCCAATGTGAACTAAATTCTATTGATTTCCATGGCCATGAATTTAGAGGAAAACCCACCCAAATGCCCTTTTTACCCATTTTTCTCAGCAGACAGCCTCCTAATCCGCCCAAATGGGCACGAAACCGCCCAATCTGGCAACACTGAAAAGCGGGTGAGACGGATGAATCGAACACACTGTCGGAGGAGCGAGAGGTGCCAAAGAGGAGGATGAACATCCTCATGCGCAATCAGATGTGGACACAACGGACACAACACTCTCAACACCTCACGACTAGCGGAGAGCTGAGGAGAGCTGAGGAGAGCTGAGAGAGGACAGCTCCAATCAGAGATGATGAGACGGAGGGAGAGAGAGAGAGGGAGAGAGAGAGAGAGAGAGAGAGAGAGAGAGAGAGAGAGAGAGAGAGAGAGAGAGAGAGAGAGAGAGAGAGAGAGAGAGAGAGAGAGAGAGAGAGAGAGAGAGAGAGTGAGTGAGTGAGTGAGTGAGTGAGTGAGTGAGTGAGTGAGTGAGTGAGTGAGTGAGTGAGTGAGTGACTGAGTGAGTGAGTGAGTGAGAGAGAGAGAGAGAGAGAGAGAGAGAGAGAGAGAGAGAGAGAGAGAGAGAGAGAGAGAGCAGGAGTATGAGTATGAGTATGAGTGAGAAAGTGAAGGGAATTGGGTGTGTGGCATGAGTGAGTGATAGAGATGCCCAAAACAACACACTCTCCACACCTCACAACCAGAGCTCAGGGATTTGCAGGGCAACAGTATTTATTCCCTTGTATGGTTAATATATGTATTTGCGTCCCTGTACATTTCACGCAAAATTAGTGGACAAACTATTAATGGAAAATCCAGTAATATTAAGGGGACATTAAAAAAAAATTGCTTAAGAATATGGGGGATGGGGGATTGCGATAATATTAGGTCCAAAAGTGCGTCCATGCTGAAAAAGTTTGGGAACCACTGGTCTGGGGATTTGCATGTACGTACATGGCGTGCATCTCCAGAGGGCACTACGTATATATAGGCCTGCATGGGACGCGTTCTATACAGTATACACGCCTAGTGCGCCGTGTACTAGTGTATAGTCCAGCGTACTGTATATATACATACATCTCCAGAGGGCACAGTGTAAGCCTGAATGGGATGTGTTATATACAGTATGTCTATATAGTGTTTGGTGCACTAGCGTATAGTTCAGTGTACTGCATACATACCTGGTGTGCATCTCCAGAGGGCACTATGTAGGATGGGATGCGTTATAGTATACAATATATGCCTATATAGTGTGCTGTGCAGTGTGCACTAGTGCCTAGTGTACTTCATCTATAACTGGTGTGCATCTCCGGAGGGCACGATGTAGGCCTGGATGGGATGTGTTATATACAGTATGTGTATAGTGTGCTGTGCAATGGTGTATAGTCCAGTATACTGCATAAAGTATACGTGGTGTGCATCTCCGGAGGGTACGATGTAGGCCTGAATACAATATGCATAAACTGTGCTGTGTACTAGTGCATAGTCCAGTGTACTGCATCTATACCTGGTGTGCATCTCCAGAGGGCACGATGTAGAATGGGACGTGCTATAGTATACAGTATGTCTATATAGTGTGCTGTGCTATCTAGTGTACTCATTGACAGTATTGCATCTATACCTGGTGTGCATCTCCAGAGGGCACGATGTAGGCCTGGATGGGCTCCTTCAGGTACTTGGTGCTCCTCATGGCCTGGCGGAGTTGCCGTAGCAACTCCACTGTGATCTTTGGGGACATGGCGGTATCTGCAAGAAAGGACAGCGTTCGGTTAAGCATGGCTACTGGACAGGACAACAGTATTAGGCAGACATTTGCACTAGAGGTGTAACTAATAAAGTGGCCGGCGAGTGTATATCACATATTTCGATGAAAAAAAGTCATCTAAAAAGATATGTGAAAGATTAAAATTTCACTTGAGATTGTATTAAAACTAACATTACAGAAATGCGCAAGATGTATCACATTTCCAACAACTCGAAGCGAATGCAGTGTGGTAGAGCTGGCAGCCACTCAAAAACAAATGAATAAGTCAAACACATGCCAGTGTCCCACCCGGGGGCACTTATTTATAATTTATCATCATGTTACTTTATACATATAATTTCACCACACATCCATAGATATTGCTTGTGAACAGAGACAAAATTTGGCAGCCGGTCAAAGGTGGATGTATACGAACTATATTTGGAAACTTGTGCAAAACACTTTCCAGTAACAATTGTAACAATTCCAGTTAAACACGTCTTTCATCAAATCGTTTAAAAATAAGAAATGCAATGATTACCTGAACCCATGATATTGCTGTGTGAGAGACGGAAACTAACTTAATACCAAGGAGAGAGACGTGGCACTCAAAAGTCAGCAGTCTAAGATCTTTAACCTTTAAGTCTGCCAGTGTGTGGTATCCACTGGCTTCAGCACTCCTTTAGTTAAACATTGACACTTATGATTCAATACAGGCAATAAACTACTATGTCCCTGTCCATATCAGATATAGCCTACCTAACCAAATTCATATCGATAAAAGAGTATATCTTTATTGCATAGCTACATATATAAAAATGTTCACAGCCGAAGGCCACTGACCGAATATCTTTCATTGTGAAAAACGTTTTGATGAGCCTTCATTCTCATTTTCCTCCTGGGTTTGGAGTACCATCCAATCAGACAAGCAAACGCATCGCAGAGCTCACTGATTGGCTGAAGTCACAGTGTTTACTGGAAATGATAACTGTCTCATCCTTTACTTTCATCGCATAAAATTGTCTTTGGAATTAGACATTACAGATGAAAATGCTGACAATGTCCATCTAAAACCAAACCAGCGATTGAAGACATGAGACAATATATATTTTTAATCTACCCATATGGAAGGAAGGTGTGGCACTCCGCTTCACCGCTAGTAAACAGGGGGGCATATGTGTTTTTTTCCTTAACACTGGGATAATATAAAGAAACTCACTAGCAACTGCCAAACTAATCTCGTGAAACTATTATCTCAAGTAACAAAACAACACGAGCGCCGTTCAGTTGCGAGAGTAGCATAGCATGATCAACATGGCATGCACGCAAGAGCTTCACAGAAAACAAAACAACGCCATTCATTCGAAGTCGTCACTGCGTCACCTAGCTCGTTTTTAGGGAAGATAAATCGAGCTATCGAATCAACATCACTGAATATAAAACCATTTACCTCTTCGGATGGGATTCTTTGTACTCAAAAGTGTTATTTAAACTCTACTGTTCCTTGTGTTCATTTGCAAAACAGGAGGCTGCCATTACGTCTTTGACGTTGATGGCCACGTGACCAGCGTATGGTCCAGTCATAGCACGCACAGAGGGCTCGCCTCCTCCCTGCTGGTTATGAAGTCACAAGTTTCAGCAAGATTTTGTAAAGAGCCATGACTCACTGGTGATGCTTATTTAGTCTTTTCTTCGTTTTTTTTCTTAGTCTTTCCATCTTAGTTTTTATTTAGCCATGCCTGTCAGGTTGTTTGCTGCCTATGCACAGGCCTATGTTCAAATAAAGCTTGCAAACAGTCATTTATATAACTCACAGTTGGTTTTTATTGTAGGCCTACAGAGAAAAGAAAATCTACATTCATTGTCGTCTGGTGCATGAAATAGTGCAATTTACAGTGATATATTCCATTCAAGAACAGTGATTAAAAAAAGTCCATAGGCTACACATGGAATGGAGTAATGTATTATTTTGACACACCTCCAGTCAATGATTTTCTGAGTTGAAACAATAGGCTAGGCCTCCCGTCTCTGGCCTAGTCTGGTTCTAGACAGACCTCTGTGTAGTTCCAGACAGCTCTGGGGGGGGTCCACACACAGGGAGCTACACACAGCTCTGGACTCCTGGCCAAAAACTGGCCAAAGTGTTCGTTGTTTCAGTAACAATGGCAGCTTGCATCGAGGAATCACGCGCCAGATATAGGATATATTGATTCTTTAACGATGAGAGACAAATGATAGATAAGGGCATTCTGAAGATGAATCCAACATGGGTTCTCCCAGACCTATAGTGAGTGGAACTTGTGAAGCTGTGGGGAACTACACAGGTCTGGCAAGAGTCAGGCTAACAACTGCCTTAATATCAACAATATTTACATTTAATTTCAAACATACAACAGTCTCATTTTCATTTAAATAAAAAAAATGTCCAACTCTGACACCAAACAGAGGACCAACCGTAGTCAGAATGACAAATAACCCATATAAACAACAAAAGAGAATACAATCAAATAATTGGCCAGTACAACCTTAATCATTATTATGAAATAGGCCACACACATACACTACATTCCCATTCTGCAGCTTTAACTGGAGGTTGTGGCCCGGCTATTGCGACCTAGTCTTTGAACCATGAGGCAACATTCTATGACGTGCCTCAGGTGGAATGGACGGGCTCAGGCTATGGCAGTCGAGGCATAGGTCCCAGAAAGGGGCATGCAATGGTGCATTTGCATCCCTTCTTTGGACTCCCTAAATGAGGCTTTCAAACGGCTTTCAATATGGCTTTGCAAAATGGTGTATATCCATTTTAGAACATTTTGGGAAATTTACAGTTTTGTATTGGGCATTCCATTGCATTGCAAAATGCTTTTTATATACTGTAGGTTTAAAAAGTATGTTCTCAAAATATTTGAATGGCAAGAGAATTTACACGTTGATGATTTCCAATAATGAATGAATGAATAATAATTAAATGCAAATGCAAAAAAAATGGTGTATAGACTACTATTTTGCAACGAAATTCTTCAGATAAAGAATGAAGGAAAAAAAATGCACCACCACTTTCAAACTCGTTCCGGCACCCTTGAGTTGAGGATCTCTTTTGTGAGTACACTGCAAAAATGGATAAAAGTAAAATCGCTGCCATGTCTGCCTGTTCTTTCAGCAAAGGTGATGTCACAAAAATACATAATTTAGATATCAACTGATTCAGGGAATTGGCTGGAGCACAGCCCCAATATACGCATTAACCTACTTTTATGAACCTGTGATGTCTGCCCGTGAAGTTATAGCTCACGTTGTCGTTTCATCTGCTGAAGAATCATGAAAATAGCCTTGCACATCAGTAAACACAAGTTCTGCCATGTACGCTTGTGTTCTCTATACAACAATTTCACAGTTGATTCAATCAAATACAGCATGTGGTATTCCACTGTTGTCTCATCTAGTGAAGCAGGTGTGGGGAACCTATGTTCTGAGGGCCATTTATGGCCCTTTAAAGATGCTACATGGATCCATTGACTTTCACTAGCTTAGCGACATGCTCCCTCTTTTAACTTGTCTTAAAGCAAGACAACGGCTTACATGAAAAATAAGACACTTTACCATCTTTATAAACCCCAGCCAACGATTTTAACTGTATTAAGCCCCAAAATAGTGGCATACCTCTTTAAGCCGTCTTATCCGGCCCCTGATATAATTTACAGTTTCACATGAAATATGACATGTTTTGTAAAGGAATCTTAGAAATTACATTTGCAAAATAATTAAGTTACATTTTCAGGGGATCTAGTGAAGGTGGGGTCTGTTGGTTGTAAAGGTGGCCACCTTCAATAAAGACCTAAAGTGCAGGGGGAAATCCTGGTTTGTGGTCATAGTACGGGCCTTTGGAGACTAATACAATTTGCCCTCGAATGTAAACGGCTCCCCACCCCTGTAGGTGAAGGATTATGAAGAGGGCCTTGGTCATCAGAAGAAAGTTAGAAGTCCTGTGTCTTCGTCTGCCTCTGTACCAGCTGATTTAGTGACTTGGCCAATAAACAAATACAGTATAAGGTTTCAATGCCTGCCTCTCAACACATAACCTCAACTAGGAATCAGCTGATTCTGTGAGGTGGGGGGACCAAATAGAGACCCCACAGCTCAGCGTCGTCTCATCGGGGAGAAGGATCATAAAAGCATCCATGTATGCATGAATACAAAGGAAGAAGTCCTGGCAGGTATTCTGTCTGCCTGTGGTAAATCAGCTGATTCGGTGGCTAAATACGAATACAGTGTGCGGTATTCTCAAAGTTGTCTCATCCGGTGGAGAGCCATCATGAAGAGAACCTTGCCCATCAGCAGGGTCCTGCTGGAGGAATGTAAACGGTCACTGCCAGACGATGGCGCTGGAGTTGGGGCTGCAGTAGAAGACCCCGGCGATGAATTACCTGAGGACATCAAACATGGTGGACATGAGTAATCATCATCATCATCATCATTACAGTCATACTACTACTACTACTACTACTACTACTACTACTACGGCTAATAATAATCATAATAATCATAATAATAATAATACATTTTATATTGCAGTCAGGGTACACCATACATTTTGCATTGTTAAGTCACATTTAAAGTGATACTGTAACATCTTTGTCCTGTACTTCCAACTGTTCTCTGAGTATGGCAGTGCAAATTTTACCTCCAAGCTAGCAGTTAACATTGAATCCTATGAGACCAGCTCGCCGCCAGCTGGTCTCATAGGACTCAATGTTAATTGCTAGCTTGGAGGTAAAATTTGCACTGCCATACACAGAAAACAGCAGGAAGTACAGGAGAATGGTAAAAGTCAATCATTTGATAATTAATGGGAGGTGTAATATGAGCTTATTTTCAAAAATGGTACAGTATCACTTTAAAGAGTCAAATTCACCACTAGTGTATATAGTAACACTAGCCTATACGTAATTAGAAAATAATAGAGATGCACCGGATCCTGATTTTTAGGATCCTGCTGGATACCGGATTCACTGCTTAAGATCCTGCCGGATCCGGAACCGGATACCGGATCCTACGAAAGGGTTGAAACACATAGCCTACTCACATAAGTGGGCCCTTTTTATCACGTTGGCTCAAACTATTTTGACTGAAAAGCCTCGGCTACCGGATCCTGGATCCTGGAACCGGATCCGGATCCTGTGAAAAACCCTATTATCCTGCCGGATCCGAATCCGGATCTTGGATCCGGTGCATCTCTAGAAAATAATAATAATAATGTCTGATGGACAGAGAGATATGGAGGCTTACGTCTGCATGCGGGCGTATCCCGGAACTGTCCCATGTCGGGGCTTGTTTTGACGGCTTCCAGGGCACCAGCACTCACATTACCTGCAGCAGACCGGGACAGAAAGAAACAAAGGCTTTATTCGGCTGTGTTTTATTTCTATGAATAATACATCATATGTCCAGACCAATCTTGCTTCGGGTTCTTCATTTGCATTTGCTATTACTGTGCAATTTGTAAAAATGTAAACAAACTGTGGTAACACTTCAAAGTTGTAAATGCTGTTTTCTGTGTAATAATAATAAAAAAAATCTTAGTGTATCTACTCAGTGTACAGTATACTCTTAGTTTATCTACATTCTTAACAATATGTAATACTGTGTGTGTACTTATAACATAACTAATCTTTACCCTAAGATACTGTGCAATTATGTGATGTTACATGTTGTTACATAGCTTGCTGTACTTAACTAAAAGTTTAAAAAAGTGTAAAACTAACTGTTTATATATTGTTAATTTAAAAAATAGTAGATTGACCCGTGGTTGCACCACATGGCCTTATATTTTATTAATGAACCTGCCTACTCTATTTCCTCTATTTCCAATGTGGCTGTTATTATGTCCCAGTGTGTGTGCCCCTTTGACCTATAAACCAATGGCTTGGTTGGGCTAACTCCTGAAACAATGCTGTCTTTTATCAGGGGCGAGTGCATTACTCTTATCAGGTCAGTTGGAGAGTGCACGGCTGCTGCTGTATAAGTTTACATGTGATTTTCTCCGCTGAGAAGCTGTCAGATTGAACATGTGTGTTTATTATTATTATTATTATTATTATTATTATTATTATTATTATTATTATTATTATTATGTGTGTTTCCCGTCTTTTTTCCACAGCTCTCTGCAAAACTCCAGAGCTGGCTGCAAACTCTCTCTCTCTCTCTCTCTCTCTCTCTCTCTCTCTCTCTCTCTCTCTCTCTCCGTCTCTCTCTCTCTCTCTCTCTCTCTCTCTCTCTCTCTCTCTCTCTCTCTCTCTCTCTCTATCCATTCTGTCTTTCTCCTTCTTTCTCCTGTCATAATCTCAGCCTTGCCATTACTTTCTCCCTTATTCATTTCTCTAACTGTGTACAGACAGGGGGGAAAGTCAGGAGGTACGGCTCCTGTCCCATTCAGATACAAGTCTGCATGGTCATACTCGCTGCATCAGATTACAATCCGGCTTGTTTTCTATCCCTGTCTCCCTGCCCACCTCAACCCCATTGAAAGGCCAAAACTGTGTACTGCTGCCGGGGCCAACCACTGTACAGTACAGTACAGAGAGACTCAGAGACAGAGAGAGAGAGAGAGAGAGAGAGAGAGAGAGAGAGAGAGAGAGAGAGAGAGAGAGAGAGAGAGAGAGAGAGAGAGAAAGAGAGAGAGAGACAGAGAGAGAGACAGAGACAGAGACAGAGACAGAGACAGAGAGATAGACACAGAGAGGAGATATAGACAGATAGTTCAGTGGAGTCTGCAGTAGCCATCTGCCTGCGTGCATTCGTGCGTGCATTTGTGCGTGTGTGCGTGCGCATCTGTGCATTGTTACACTGTACAGCCTACATAAGGCAGCTCTACTGACACACAGAGAGAAAGCTCTTGGCCTCACAGTATACAGGTAACTAGGGCAAGCCGGAATGACACCTTCCATGCACCCGACTAAAAAAACATCATGTACACGCACCTAACCCACTAACCATTTACATGTGTAAATCCTTTTGTTTGGGTTAAGAAAGGCGCACAACAACAGGCATGTGCGCTATTTGTGACATCCGATGACTTCCTAAGAAAGTGCAGATATTCTTCTGAGTAGCTAGCTAGGTGTGGTCAATTGAAGGAGCGGTGATCCACATTCAAAGGGTTCCCTGCTTGGGTGGGGTTCAAAAGGCTCTCAAGGGACGTTTTCATATGGGTGGGGGCATGGTAATAACTAGTATTGAGGACACAGAGGTCATGTCCTCTGTAATTTTTTCAGTAATGTAAAATGTATCTACTGTATGATGAAAATCGATATATGATCAACAATGATAAATTCAGTCTGTAAACGCCACCCCCATTTATCCTCAAGGCAGTGATTACTGAAAAAAATGAAGAGAAAGTGTTTGAAGCATTTTAAATACACAGTACACAGTACAGCACACAGTATTTGACCTCAGTATTTGAAAATGTCTGCACGGCCCTGGGTGGGGGTGGGGTGGAGGTGGATGATAGCCTGGACTCAGTCCAGTTGCATGTGAACTTAAATATACGTATGTATGAACATTATGATATAAATAGGCTAAACTAAAGATTTTGGTTACCCTGGGGTGACCTGAATTTACCCCAAAAGCCCTGGGGGAAAAATAGTTTAGTGACGCACCTTGTTATCATGCATTTGAAAACAAGATCATGAGTATTCCTTCGAAATTCAAAAAAAAAAGTGTGCAGAATATGGAGCTTTCTGTGGAACTATTGTGTGTAAGTTCAACAGGGCTCAACAGAGTTCTTCAGCTTAATGTGCAGCTGAAGATAAAATCATGACGCATGAGTTACTACGAACTATGGAGGTGTTGCCTGGTTAACACCTGACGATCTCACACGTGCTATCTATGCAATGTCCCATAGGAAAGGTGTGGCTTACGATTGCCCATGGTCGTTTATTGGGCATTATAAATGTGTCATTTGATGTATACGCACATACAGTGAGTCCAATATGCATTTGATCCCTTGCTGATTTTGTTGGTTTGCCTACTAACAAAGACATGATCAGTCAATAAATGTTATGATAATATGTATTCTAATATAGAGAGACAGAATATCAAAAAGAAAATCCAGAAATTAACTGAAGAGAATATATATTAATTTATTTCCATTTCATCGAGCAAAATAAGTATTTGATCCCCTGCCAACTGATTACAGTTCCAGGCCCACAGACCAGATGGGCACTTCCGATCAACTTGTCATCTGAATTAAAGACACCTGTACATACTAACAGGCATAAAAGACACATTGAATCAGCAGAATCAGCCCATAGTATGAGTGAATCAGTTACACTCCAACCTCACCAGCATGGGAAAGACCAAATAGTGGTCAAATGATATCAGGGACACGATTTTAGACCTGAACAAAGATTAAATGGGCTGCAAAGCCACAAGAAAGAGACTGGGTATTAATGACCCAGCTGTTGATGCATTTCTTCCAAAATGTGAGGAATACAAAATGACTATCCATCAGGCTGTCTGGGGTTCTATACAAGATTTGACCTTTTGTAGGGATTTGATAATCATGAGAACAGAAAGAAATCACCCTAGAGCTGTACGGGATGAACTAGGCAATGATATCAAAGCTACTGGGACCAAAATCACTGAGAAAACTACTGGTAGCACTTAATGCCACAGAGGTTTAAAATCCTGTAGTGCACACATGGTACCTCTACTTCAGAAGGAACCTGTGCAGTCCCACCTGAGGTTTGCCAACGGACATCAGACTGGTTTAGGATATGATAAGGAGGTGCTGTAGTCAGATGAAACCAAAATCAAGCTGTTTGGCATTATCACAATTCAATGTGTTTTGAGAAAGAGTACTGCTGTCTATGATCCCAAGAACAACCTCCTCACCATCATGCATGAAAGTGGTATCATTATGGTTTGAGGTTGTTTGTCTGGCCAAGGCACAGGACAACTTCACACCAATGAATGGATGGAGGGAGACATGTAATGTGCAATCCTGAGTGCAAACGTCCTTCCCTCCACCACTACACTGATGGGTGGGCCATTGTTGGATCTCCCAACATGACAATAATACACAACATACAGTCAAAGCAACGAAGGAGTGGCTCAATAAGAAGCATATTAAAGTCGTGAAGTGGCCTAGACAGTCTCCAAATATTAACCCTATAGTAATTCTATGGAGAGAACTGAACCTCCCATTTGCCAAGCTACAGCCACAAACTATTAATGTTTTAGAGATAATGTGCAAAGAGAAATGGGCAAAAATTGTTTCTACTATATGCACAAACATTGTCATTAACTAAAAGAAGCATCTAACCTCAATGCTAGAAAACTAGGGCTTTGCCACAAAGCACTTTATCTTCTTTAGCTAGAGGGGTCAAATACTTATTACCCTAAATTAAATACAAATAAATTAAAATATATTATTTTAAGTTATTTTCTGGAATTTCTTTTTGATATTCTGTCTCTCCATGTTTGAATACATATTATCAGAAATTTATAGACTGCTCATGTCTTTATTAGTGGGCAAACGGGCAAAATCAGCAAGGGATCAAATACATATTGGACTCACTGTAGCCCATTAGTTGGGTCATCTATAGAAGTTCTGTGACCGTGGAGAGGAAAGGTTAGTTTCTCACTGGATTTGTCATCTATAAAGGTTAAATAAAAAAATGAGCCAGGGTGCCCTCACAAAAATGTGGGGAAATTTTTGTAGAGCCCTATATCCAAAATGGCTGCTGCCAGTCAAGCTGGACATTTACTTTTTAATGGTTTTGACCACAGTGCTGCATAATACATGGTTTCTGAGACTATTTGGGTCAAGAAATTCACAAATATTTGTATTTAACCTTTATAGATGACAAATCCAGTGAGAAACGAACTTTTCCTCTCCACGGTCACAGAACTTCTATAGATGACCCAACTACATAGCCAATTGTAAAAGTGAAAGCCCAACTGGGAAACTCCAACTCCCATTGTCATTGTGACACACAGCACACAAGTGAACACTGCACACAACAAAATTGCATTAATGCCTCACCCAAGCAAGGGGGCTGCCCCCAATGGCACCTGAAAAGGGAGCAGTGCGGCGGGACGGTACCATGCTCAGGGTACGTCCGTCTGGCGTCCTAACCGCTTACCCATGACTGCCAATTGTGTCAGTTGTATCAATTCAGACAAATTGCGGCCATCGCCTTTCTACCCCTCCCCACTCTCTGATTGGAGCCCAAGATCTGGAACCCTCACTAAACGTGGGATTTCCCAGGCTAATGAAGGTGTATTGTAGGCTACAATGTTGAATCTGTCTGCTCATGATCATTCCACATAAGGTAAACTGGATCCAAATGTACGCTAATCCATCATCAGCTTTTCTGACATCTTAACGACTCTGATCACATTATGAGAGTTAATATGAATTATGAGGCCGTGTGTAGAATTCTGAGTATTCTGTCTGCGTGTGACTGTTCCACATTTTTTTGTATTTGTACTGTCACTCTGCGGTTCCTCTGAAACCTGAAGGCGTGGTTCCTAAAAGACCGCAGACATTACAAGGAACAAGACTGACACTGTGTCGGCAATAAAATCTGTGTTACTTTATTTTCATTTATTTAACCTGGGAAGCTATCACGTTGAAATAGATATCTCTTTTACAAGTGAGCCTGGGCCTGGGCCTGGGCCTGGGCCAAGGTAGCAAACTCACATTACTTTAACCCATTTTAGCCTAGGGCACCTGCAAAATCACCTGCTGAATGCCTAAGCCCTTTTTTGGGAAAAGTGCCCTTTGCCTATCAAAACCCAAATATTGCAGCATCCGAAGCACATAAAAACATGAAATAAGTTGTATTTAAAAGCTAGGACCCTCAACTTGCATTAGAATGTGTTCATTCAGCTCTAACATACCCAGATTTATGATTAAAAAAACCTCAAATCTCAAGAGCTTGAATGCAGTGTAGCCTATATGTCGCTCCAGGCGCCAAAGGTCGAACAACATATGCACAGAATCAGGCTAAAATGGGATAAACATTACTTGTTATTGCTTCACAAAGCAAAATATAATAGTAATATATTTCATACTTGGTAGGGAAATACTTTAACGATTCCAAAAGCAATGAGGGGCTATTCGATTGTACAGGAAAATACACAGTAAATACAGTGCATAATCACAGTGTTAATTATGTGAGTACTCTGGGACCAAATGCAGTAGGCTATAGAAGATGTTAAACCGACTCTCGCAGTGCTGGATTAACACTGCAAAATGCACTGTGAATTCAGTAAATAATAATTCATATAATTATTAGATTTTGATGGATCTTTCCTAGAATGTAGCAGAGTGCAACATAGAGCAGTCTGTGTATTGCATGCTCTCTATGTCCCATTTCAATAAGAAACGTGAGATCTTTAGTGCTTTGAGAAAAAAAAAGAATTGACAAAGGACCAAACACCTGGCTATATTTCCTGTTCTTGAAGAAGTTAAGAATCACTTGATGTTTTTCGTACTGAGTTTTTTGGGGAAAAGTAACTATACAATCACCCATAAATGTCCTTCAGGACTCCAGGACAACAATATTGATTGTGTAATATTTATTAAAATTTTCAGTCTAAACTTATACTATACATCACAGTATATTACAGTATGGTTTATGTCATATTGTTTCACTTGGTGTACTAAACCCTGTGAAGCGTGTTCTACAAGACTTGATATTTTGGTGAATATGCATGGCTGTATCAGAGAGAGTAGAGAGAGAGAGGTTCCATTGGCCCATTGTTTCCTGGTTCTATTATGGCCCCCCTTAGGCAGACCTAGGCAGACCTAAGGACTGTTCTATTCATTGTAGGAGCATTATGACACGGCCCTTTAGGCAGACCGGAACCTGGTTGCGTTAGGTGCCCATAGAAACCTATTATGTTGGCATATCTCTAGGAGTGATTCTCTAATTCGCCTACACTTTTAAGTCCGTGGATTTTATTTGGCAATTCCACTAACTATTAACTGCATCCAATGATGTTTTGGACATTAGAAAACATTTTTTATCTTTCATATAATATTTTTTTTTTTTTTTTTTTTTTTTGTTTTTTTTTTATTTTTTTTTTTTTTTTTTTTTTTTTTTTTTTTCTTTTTTCTTTTTTTTTTTTTTTTTTTTTTTTTCTTTTTTTTTTTTTTATTTTTTTTTTTCTTTTTTTTTTTTTTTTTTTTTTTATCTTTTATTTTTATTTTTTTTCTTTTTTTTTTTTTTTTTTTTTTTTTTTTTTTTTTTTTTTTTTTTTTTTTTTTTGTTTTTGTTTTTTTTTTTTTTTATTTTTTTTTTTTTTTTTTTTTTTTTTTTTTTTTTTTTTTTTTTTTTTATTATTTTTTTTTTATTTTTTTTTTTTTTTTTTTTTTTTTTTTTTTTTTTTTTTTTTTTTTTTTTTTTTTCTTTTTTTTTTTTTTATTTTTATTTTTTTTTTTTTTACTTTTTTTTTTTTTTTTTTTTTTATTTTTTTTAAATTTTTTTTTTTTTTTTTTTTTTTTTTTTTTTTTTTCATTTTTTGTTTTTTTTTTTTTTTTTTTTTTTTTTTTTCTTTTTTTTTTTTTTTCAGAAAGTGTAGACATTGCTTTATTTCCTCGCAAGAATATGAATATGTATATGGTTTTGGCCGTTTTCATTGCCGTCCTGTTTTCCAAATGTCAGAATCAGTCTTCATATTAGCATGTAAAGAGACTTGTTTTGCCCAAGACGATTGCAAATGTTGATTCACAGTAATCATCACAATATGACAAAACTGTCAGAAAAGACCACTGTCCTTTCCATTATACATGAAATTTGCCATTTTGTGTGTGTCCCGAAAAAAAAACTGTGTTAAAACAGTGTCACGAGTCTGAAACCTCCTCCATAAATCAGTAATGGTTTGGTTCTTAGGCCATACGGAATAAATCACGTGTGTCTTAACACTTTGGAGGATACGGGAAGACCTTTTTGGTAAAATTTTGAGCTCCATCCTTCATTTAATTTATCCATTCTTTTTCATGTTTCATAGCGAGGAAAAATTGACTGTCAACTGTGTTTAAACTATTCATAAGAATCTGAATTAGAACTCACATGTAGAAAAACACAGAATAAAGATACAGATACATGAATTGATTAAGGTGTTGTGGTCGAGTCTTCTGGAGGTCTCAGTTAGCACAACACCATGAATAAGGGCTGAACTGTCAACGGTGTTGTACCGATCAATGGTGTTACAATTAAAGTATGACAGTTCCCGTCCAGGGTTGCAGATGAGGGTGATGATTTTGCATGCCCTAAAAAATGTATTCAAATCCGCCTAAAAACACGGCCCCCAATTCTATTGATTTATTATGGCATGTGGAAGTTTTTTTATGATGGACGCCTTTTTTACACCGCACACGGCCATCTCCTAAGCAGACCAATTGGGCGGGGAACAGCTCACATCTGGCAACCTGATGACAGTTGAGGAGGAGTATGTTTTTTGCCAATTTATATCCATATTGACAGACAAGACAAACAAAATATTTGTGTTCTAGGGAGTGGGTTAGTCTGCTCTGTTTTTTTCCTAAAAAGTCGCGACTTGTTCCTGCCACTGTGACCGTATCACAGGTTGTGTAACACGGTTGACTGTTTTGAAAGTGTTTTTGCGCTAATGATCCCTTATGTGTCGGAAAAATCTGATGAACATAACACTAGGGATATTCTATGGAGAAGGAAGCTCTTGTGTAAGGGAGGGTGTTTGGACTATATTCAAATCAGTGACGTTACAGGGATTTATGATGAAATAATGTGTCATTTGTATCACAGGTACTAATAAAAATCCTACTTATGAAGCTCTCAACAAATCACAGTTTCTATATCAGTTGCACAGATTCATGACACCTTTACTGCTAAGGGAACATAAGCACCTTTCAAAACATATATTGTTTAACACTCTGTAGTATTTTTATTTCTTGTTTGAACAAGACATTAGTTTTGTCCATAACACTGTTGACAGTATGAGATAATTAAGATATGTTCGCTTTCATTAGAGTATTTATCAAATGATTTAAGATTAAGCTTGGCAATTTGTTTGTTTGGAAACTTAAATATATACACTATGTAAACATCTAGGTCATTTAGTTGAAAAAAAATACTGATAATTGACATTTTGCTTTTGCCAAAAGCGTAGGGGAATCGTAGAATCACTCCTATACTTAAAGAATCTCTGGCTGTATGCTTTGGACAGTGCCCTGCAGCGCTAGCCTGAACAACCATCCTAAATGTGAGATTGTAATTTAGTAATTTGTATTGATGTATTGTATTGTATTGTATTGATGTAATTTAGTCTGGCCCCGATGAATAGCACATCCGAAGATTGTTGATGAGAACAACCCGTTGTCTAGTAGTTAGAAAAAAACACGCACATCCGTCTAAAAACGATTGAGTGCAGGACAAGAAAAAATATCAAGAAAAAACTGAAAGCAAAGTCCGCGACACCAAGCTCCCGTTGCTCTTTTTAATGTGACGTTTCAGGCAGCATGCCCTTCATCAGACAAAAACAGCATGTCTGATGAAGGGCATGCTGCCCGAAACGTCACATTAAAAAGAGCAACGGGAGCTTGGTGTCGCGAACAACCCGTTGTCTTTCAAACTGTGCCTGTGCCTATAGGCCGGCGCTCTGACCAATCAGCGCTATCTTTCTCATTGATGTGCTTTCCCAACGTTGCGAGCTTCGTCGTCACTCCCTCAAAACCCTGCCCGCTATGATTCAAAACAAATGCCTACGTTGTGATTTGTTTGCCAGATTCCTGGCAAGCCTGGCAGACCACTCAAACGATGCGAGGCCAGACCCACTCGCAGCCAAAGATTTTTGGGTGGCGCTGGTTTACTAGGCTACAGCAGCGCCATTTTCTACTATGGTCAGATGGCTGTTCATTGACAGTTATGCCAGTGAATTTGAGCCTCGAATGGCAGATGGCGTGGGATGACATTGGTTACACTTGGTCTGACAGCTAGGTATGGTTGGCATTCACACTTAAAACACTCAGCAGATTATAACTGATGACAACCATCTCTATCGTGACTCAGTGGCTAAAACGTGTGTGTGTGTGTGTGTGTGTGTGTGTGTGTGTGTGTGTGTGTGTGTGTGTGTGTGTGTGTGTGTGTGTGTGTGTGTGTGTGTGTGTGCGCATGTGTGCGCGTGTGTGTGTGTGTGTGTGTGTGTGTGTGTGTGTGTGTGTGTTTGCATGTGTGCATGTGTGCATGTGTGCGTGTGTGTGCACGCGCGCGCCCGCGTGTGTGTGTACAATGCACAAACACGCTTAGACAAAATTACTTCACTGACAGCAGTCTATTTACAAGTGCAACAGAAGTCTTACCTGACACTGCGAATATGACCTGTTGGCAGCTTCCATTGCCCTCTACTGCCAGTGGCACGGGCAGGATGGTGACCCTCGCCAGGTTCACTTTGAGGACATTCGAAACCCGCCACCTGAAGTCGTACCTGCAGGGAAACAAAGTAATGTTCAATCTTTTTTTTTAAATGTCACTTCTTGACATGTTGACAGGTTTCATTTCATTTCCTAACATTGACAAGGGCATGGCCGTCACTCATTGCTTATGCATGTTATTGTTTTGCAAACATCATGATGAATGGTTCTTTTAATGTAATTTCCTGCTCCAACACGTTGTGCTGAGATGTAAGATGAGGGTAGTAAGATAAGGGTGACTGTGCCTTTTTTTCTTCATTCATTGTTTGCGCATGTCATATTGACATTACAATGCCAGGAAATACTCATACTCATACTCAAATAGACATCATTGATCATTTGGTATGTTACATTAGGTGAAAAGCACTCGAAAGAAAACACTTTTCTGTTTACTTAACTACTGTTTGGCTCAGATGCTCATACCCCCATCTGCTAACCTCGCCCATTTCAACATCTTAAAGCATTTCGGTCTGCTCACAGCCCTGAATGATTTAGTACTGCTACCTTAACAGTAATGCCACTACCCTTGTCACCAGGGCTTGACATTTACTTTTTCGCTTGCTGGCTACTGTGGCTAGTGGTTTTCCCGAGTCACTAGCCATCCAGCTATTCTACTAGTCACAAATTAGATTTATTTCTTTTATCATGACGCTGTACATCTAACCTCAGAAGATGTAAGTAACTGAGTAACTGAGCTTTTTCTTGAACTTAAATACAAACAATTGATACACAAGGGGCAAAGTGCAGAAAGTATGCTATTATAAAGTATGTTATACCATAGAATAAGCTACCTGCCAAATTGGCTAGTGACACTGAACTTGTTACCAGCCACAGCCAAGTTTTACCAGCATTTGGCTGGTTGGCAGGTGCCAGTGTCAAGCCCTGCTTGTCACCGTGAATTCAAAAGGTGAATATCCACTTTTCTACATGATATCAGACACCTTTGATTCAATGTGTTTGAAGCATGAAGTTCTATCCGGTGGCATAGACATAAACAGTACATGCCAGAATATCCATCTGCGTGAGAACCAGGTTAACAGATGTCTGCCTGACATTGATAGTCTTTCATACTTGCTACGCTTCAACACAGAACTGGTTCGACGTCATTTTGAAATTGTTTGAAATTGTTTGGCTTGTCTCTAATTTAAAGAAAAAAAACATCACGCATGCCTGAGGACTACCGTCCACCTGGGTAAATGCCCTGTATGCCAGATTACCAGTCTGGGCCTGTCAACACCATACCTATTATTTCATTCAAACTATGAGGAACTGAAAGTGATCTGTGTCATTTCTCTGACGAATGCCCATAACAAAATCTGTTGTATTTACACACCTGTCTTGAGGGCAAAGTGAACGAGCATTTGGATTTGGAGGTGACACTTAAATCAACATGCTGATTTACAGCATTTCATAGTGGCATACTTATTTCCTGAATGTCCACTTGTTGAAGGTGTTCTTGTTGACATTGAAAACAATGTTTTCAAGAGGCATTAGAATAGTGTGTTTTAGACAGAAACATTAAGCGCATGTTAATCTTAATTCAGTTAGTTACTTCACGACCATCAGTCAGGGTTTTTTTTTTTTAGAAGAATCCTTGTTTTGCATTAGGGTTAACAGCAATAGTAACAAAAAACGTTGCCGTAATTTTCTACTTCAATTCTATTTCAACTTCAATTCTATTTTCAACCGACTTGAAGGAAACAAGGCAACATGATGCATGGATCACATAACATTGGTTGAATTTAACATTTACACATTAACCCATTTTAGCCTAAGGCACCTGCAAAAAACGCCTGCTGAAAGTCTAAGCACTTTTTGGGAAAAGGTGTCCTCTCTGCCTATTAACACCTAAATATGTCAGCCTCCGAGGCACCTAAAAGCATGACATAAGTTGCATTTAAAAGCTACAGTAGGACCCTCATCTTGCATGAAAATGTGTTCATTCACCTCTAACATACCCACGTTTTTAATAAAGACTTCAAATCTCAAGAGCCTGAATGCAGCGTATATGTCGCTTCAAGAGCCTAGGTCAAACAGTGTATACACAGCATCAGGCTAAAATGGGTTAATCGCGTACACGTCATCAACGTACATATAGTATATTCCATTATGGCTGAACAAGGTGTACAGTATGATTTCTATAAGCTTTTCTAATTCCCAGACTTATGTGTCAAACTCACCTGCTGAATGTGTTGACCTTGGGGAAGACCTGCTGAGCGTAAGAGACCATGGGACGAAGCACCGCACAGGAAATGACATCATTTCCCTGACGGAGGACCAGTGACCTGTAGATGGCTGAAAAGGGACACAAAAGCAGAGTGGGTGATGATGAGGTGCTTTACTGTCAAAGAATGTCATTCAATAACTTTCACTCTGAGCAGAGAGCTGACGTATTGTAACACAGAATTGTCGAAATTGATACACAGATAGATGTATCACAGAGGAAGTGAAAATGAATTACTTCATTTCAATGTTTAAACTACATGCACATACGTATGCATGACCAACACCCCAACCCCCCCCACACACACACACACACACACACACACACACACACACACACACACACTGGACAGACATATTTACAACAATTTAAATGGGAAGTAATGAAGAAGTGTTAAACACAAAAAATGACAGTCCCGCACATGAACATCAAATTTAGGCTAGGCCTACCTGTGAAATCCCCAGACATCTGAAGGCTCCTGTCCAGGAAGAGCTGTCTGTGGGATAAGCTGATGTTGCCGTGCCTGCCCGTCAGATCACCCACCATGCAGTTCAGAGGACTGTCTGCAGAACAGGTCGAACTCTGATATGAAAAATAAAATGGAGATCATACAGTATGAATACATATATCTGTCATGTTTTACTTTGTTCAGTTGAGAACTGATCCTCTGAAATGTACACATTTCCAATGGTGGAACTCTGTACTAGTCGTAGACAAGACTTCACAAATATACTGTCATACTACAGTTTTTAGTGATGCACCACGACGTGAAATTCAATGAAATTCTGTTAACAGCATAATAATAGCGGGGGCCTTGTCTTAACACACCTAGAAATGAATGAAAAGTTCAAGAAAAAGGTCCTACTGAGTTACATAATGGACAGAGGGAGACTGAACAATAACCCTTTGGGTGCTTTGTTCTTTCATAGTATGAAGAGGCTTTACTGAGATGTGGTGTTACTGATCAACAGTGGTGGTCATTGTTTTACACTTCAAAGTTCAACCTCAACTGAAGAAATCACTTGAATTCACAAAGGGGAAGAAAGAGAACCTCCTTCATTACCGCTAACTTTCACTTCCCTCAGTAGAATAATAGCCTACGCACCATTTCACAAAGCTGTAATACTCATCTATTCATTAAAGGGGAACTTCTGCCAATTTCAATATGCTGTTGTATTGCTCACGCTACCCTCACGAAAAGATTCTTATTTCCAATAGGGCAGGGATTCTTAACCTTTTTGACGTCGAGGCCCATTTTTTTCAGTGCACAGTGTCCCCAGTGCATAGGGGGTCCCCATATAAAAATCATAGGAACCACTGCATTTAAGCCACCATGTCACACTGAGATATGTTTCAGCCCTTAGGTCAGAGGTGTTTTGGCCATGGCTTAAAGAATCACGTCTGCTGTGAAATGGGGGTTTAAATAAATAAATGAGTATAAGCATAACGAGTGGTTTTATCCTGAAGTCCGTAGTTTACTGATGCCCAAAGTTGGCTTTAAAGGGGTTACAAGGTAGGATGACGTCGTTTGCGCAGTGCCCGTGGCATGCCTGTCTCAAAATCTACACCGTAAAGAAAAAATGCTGTTCAAATAAACTCGTTATGAGACTGTCTTTGATCACGGAATGCCAGCAGTTGATACAAATATGAATACGGTATGTAAAGCGATGTTTTCAAATGAAAAGTGTTTCCCACGACACTCCTTTCAGACCGCGCTGTCAAAAGTTGCATGTGTGGTTTTCTGACAGCGGATGGTGGAAGTGGTAACGAGAGCCATCATTTACTTACTAGTCAAGTCAAGTCAAGTCAAGTAGGTTTTATTGTCAATTTCTTTACATGCACTGGTCATACAAAGAATTTGAAATTACATTTCTTGCTTTCCCATACAGACATAGACTAATTAAGGTAAGGACATAGACAGTATAGACATAGACAGTACTTATACATGGACTTAAGACAGTATGGACATAGACAGTGCTCATACAGACATTTAAAGTGCAAGACTGGACAACAGAAGACTTGTAGAGGACATACATTAAGAGGTATTAATGTTACTACTTACTAATGACTCGCATAAGCATCGGCTGACTCGGGACCGTGATTAATTAAACTTTTAATCCTACCTGGAGACCCTTTAATACCAGAAGATTAATGCACCTATCCCTTCCGATCATGAAGGTTCTCACATACTCCCTGTGTCTCACGGTGCAACAAAGACAGTATTGTAATACTGTAGGCCTTGGCCAGGTCTCAAACAGCTAAGGCACCACACTGTTAGGCCAGGGATCTGGGTTTGATGCTGTGAAAAAGGTAATTTCCTGATCCCCTGATGAATACTGTATTATAGGGCCTAAAAGGCTTATGGCTTATACTGCTGCCTTGAAGCAGCCATTGTTAACTTTTATTATCAATCATAATATTTGACAATCACCATTTTTTGCAAAGTGACAGACAAAAACACCACCCTTTTTACCACATCACCTGTATTTTTTTTTAAACCATAACTTTTAGAAGTCATTAGAACTAAAATACAGTCCCTTATGCACACAGTTCCACCAGCAGAATGCTGTAATACTGAATGAAAAGACTTCACTACCATAGTGCACTGCTACAACATTACAAAGAGTCTTTAGTAATACGTATATTATGACTTATGACTTTTGCAATTCTGTTAACAAAAAAATATATAACAACAGGGGCCACGGATATTACCGGGTCATGTCTTAAAGGTGTATTGTGTAAGATTTTTAGTTGTTTATTTCCAGAATTTATGTTTCCCATTCACTAATGTTACATTTTTAATCAATATTTATCACCACCATCAAATTCCAAGTTATGACTGGGAAAATTGCATTCTGTGTATCACGATTTCTCAGTTAGATACAATATCGTTACAGCCCTAGTGTCATGTCATTTTATGACGGTTGCATGGCACCTTTATGTAGACCATCAAAACATAGTACCATACACCATAAACATTTGGTACAATGTGTTAGTAATAGTCGCAACAAGAGTTTAAAAATAAATGTTTTGTTGTGGTGGTCAGTCAGACATACCTGCTCTGTCATATTGAAGGGGTTGTACGTGCTGCCTGCCAGACTGCAGTTAGTGTTTTCATCACCGACACTATGCTCCGTCAAAAACCAGGACACCTCAGTGCTCTGTTGAAAAACAGACACACACACACACACACACACACACACACACACACACACACACACACACACACACACACACACACACACACACACACACACACACACACACACACACACACACACACACACACACTTAACATCAGGAAAAAAGTGGCAATCAACAGCCATACATCTGGATCCTACACCACACCAACACAAGAACAAAAACATGGTCTTGAATTCTTACTTGAATTCAGTATATGACAATATTATACATTAAATGTATTTTTAAAATAATACATTTTAATAAAATAATTGGTATGTTAGTTCATATTAGTATTTAGTAATTTATTATTCAATTATTCAGCTTACATCGAGTCTGGAGTTCATCTGCAAGTCCACTTCCATCATGGTGTCTCCATAGCTACTATCGGGAAAGCACAGCTGGGACTGGACAAGAGATACAAAAATAGTTGTTTACATACACGCACGCACGCACGCACGCACGCACGCACGCACGCACGCACGCACGCACACACACGCACACACACACACACACACAAGCACACACCCAAGCGCACAGCTAAAATGAAGGAAACTATAACCCTCAATGTATTCATTTCGTTTTTTCCTCCCTGTCTGGTATGTGCTACGTGGGGTATGTGTGCTCAGTTCAAATGCTTTGCCAGCAGACAGGCCTACATGATGTGATATTGATATTATACTTCCAGATGACACCCTATTTCCTCCGCAAGACAATAACAGTTTTCAATATGATACTCTGTGCATCAACTGCAGTTCACATCCCAACAGTGCCAATCAGTGCCATCATCTTCCTTCTTATATAATTATACATATAATTGAATTAAATTGTTTGGAATTATTGACACCAAATGAAAAGGTAATATTTTACAGTCTAATAATAACGCATTTTGGGCGAGATGTAGCAGCTATGCGCTAGTAGTAGGCCTAGGTAAATCGCCTGACAACTTTGAATCTGAATGATTGCAGCCGCCATGGACAGGACTGGACTGAGATTTTAAAAAAAGCCTGGGCATTTTTGCATGGGCTTCCTCTAAATGGTGGGCTAGTCTATTAGACAGTACAACAAAAACCAACAGCGTCATCAGCCCCTGAGGACTGTCGGCCCACCGGGAAAATGCCCGATTACCAGTCCGGCGCTGGTCATGGACTTCAGACAGTGCAGCAGTGAGTTTATCTCTTTTAGAGTGTCAGAGGCAGCTGCTTCCACTAGAGAAACATCACAGAACCCAGCAAAGCTCAGCCCAGCCCAGCTCAGCCCAGCTAGGCAGTCTTGACGAGACCACAGCCCGATGCGCCAAGCTCCTCGTGTATTTTATTGAAGATTTTACGAGTAAATTTGACATTGCTTCCATAATGAGGGGGGATTTAAGGTTTAAAATCAGGTTTTTACATAATGTGGTGCATTGTAACACCCCTCAGGCAGGATACAGCATTCTCCCTCCCAGTGTTGCCAGATTGGGCTGTTTCCCGGCCAATTGGGCTGCTTAGGATGGGCGTGTGTGGGAAAATTGGATTTTGGAGAAAAAAAACGCCCAATTTAGTGCCATAGAAATCAATAGAATTGGGCGGGATTTAATGCTTTCAGCTGGGTTTTGAGCATTTTTTTGGGCTGGAAATCATCTGCCTCATCTGGCAACCCTGCTCCCTCCTCCTCCTGCTGCTCCTCCTCCTCCTCCTCATTAATGCAGAGCTACTGGCCAAGACCCTGGGACGAGGTGTCATCTTTTTGTGGCAGCTTTTAAACCGGCCAGTGGTTGAGTGATGAAGCAGATTAGTGTGTTGTGTCGTATTGTGTCTTATTAAGCTCTTAGAAGGTCCAGATTGGCTTGATAGATAGATAGATAGATAGATAGATAGATAGATAGATAGATAGATAGATAGATAGATAGATAGATAGATAGATAGATAGATAGATAGATAGATAGATAGATAGATAGATAGACTGACTCACATGTCACACACACACACTCACAATATCCTTCATTTGAAATAATTAACATTGAGATTCATCATTCTTCTGTGTCTGAATCACGGTCTCACCATAGTGATGGTTCCCGAGACGGCTCCACTGAAGGTGGCCCTCGCCCTCATCCACTCCGCGCCAGAGCTAGTCTCCGCGACGATATCAGAACACTGCAACCTGAGGGTCAGGGAGGTCAAGAACAGGGAAACATCAGACGACACATACAGCGCTATCATTGCTATCACCATGACGACGCCTGCTGGTTTTCAAAGGGCAAGAAGTTACCTAGCAGGAATGTCCTAGCAGTAGGTTTGACCGGGACAGTCCCGGTTTGGAGTTGTGTGTCCCAGGTCCCGAGCAAACCCTCTCGGGACACAAATATGGCCCGGTTTTGGCCACCCACTACATTGCGCCATGTCTATCAGGGTAAATATATGGAAAAGATTACATGTTTACCTGCCACAATTAATGGCAGCCAGCGCTTGTATAGAAAGTCTGAAGGAGTCAGTTGCGATTTGTCATTCCTCCCTCTAAAACTGATTAGAATGCAGGAAATGGCATCTAAAAAATACAAATTTTCCTGGGGGAGGACCCCCAGACCCGCCCGCCAAATATTGTCCTTAAGTCAGGCGCGGAGTGGCCATTGGGAGATCGGGGACTTGTCCCGGTGGGCTGTGGCCGTGGAATGTAATATTCCGGCCATCATGAATTTCATACCGGCCCTGGAATGTGTGCCAAGTCTCGACAGGCACTAGCTTCCTACTCTCTACAATATTACAATTCACTGCCATTTACTAGCCGGTATATAAACGGTGTGCCAGACGCCAGTACCTCACTGACGGTGTCAAACAGTAAATTGGCCACACCCCTTCTCTACTGATAATTTCCATACACCGTAGATCGCGGAAGTTTACTAGATCTTAGTGACACAGTTTCGTTTTCAGTATTTGAAGAACCTGTGCTAATTAGATTGGTTACCTAAGGATGGAAATATTAATAAGTTATGATTTATTTTCCGATTTCCACATGACTGTTACAGTTTACAGTCTGCCAGCCCAGATTCACTTGCTCTGTGGTTATTGACTTGGGTTACGAACAGACTCCACCAAGTGGTAAGGAAGAGAACTGCAGCTAACAGACGCAGTTTTGTTTGGATGGCATTGATTTGTTAGAACTACTGGTCCGGTATATCTCCTTATACTCGAAATAATATTATTATACATATATTTATATGTGGCACATTTAGGATGTAGCCTATGTAATGTCTGAAGAAATGGAACAAAATGATTACCACACAAGATTCTGATGTGACCAGTGCTGGGTGTGTAGACTAAACTGTGGATTAAAGTGGAGTGATTGCAAGAAACAAAGACATTTGCAGCAACGAAGACAGCGTTTAAAGGTAGGCCTACACCGTTTAATACAATTTGTTGACTTATGGTTGTGCTTTGAAGTAGCTAGGGTTGGCTTATTTGCTGTATGGTGGGTTTAATGCACAATGTAGACAGACTTTTTGTAAGCTATAGCCTACTCTTCTAAAAATCCCCACACTCAAAACTTTGTGCCCGTGCTCATCCTGTCTTCCTTAAACGATAAATAGGCCTACAAACTGTCAAAATGACAGTGGAGTGCACATTTGCATGGAACAGTAGCATGATGTATCCTAACCTGCAACTAGTTATATTGCTTTGGACTGTGATGATGGCTGCAGTGGTGTAGTCTACTTTTTGAAGTGGGTATACTGTATATTTGAGCATTTTTTGATGTGGCTATACTGTATATATTTGTGCTATTCTAAATAATGGATCAATCAATTTTGAGTGGGTATACTGTAATCCCTGAAATTTTGAAATGGCTGCGTATAGTCCTACCTGCGTTTTATGTAGGGCCTAGACTACACCACTGGCTGTACATTTCATTAAGGTGTAGGCTACAATCCTCCACTTCAGGTTGGTATTTTGACAACACTAATGTCCATATGTAGTACGACTGCAGATTTCGTGGTTTTTGTGTTTTTGGTTAGGAAACCATGTTGTTCGCTTTGGGTTTTTTTTTTTTTTTAAAGGGCCGCCAAGGGGAAAATTCTCCCGGTAGGAAAAGTCCCCCCACTCCGCCTCTGCCTTAAGTCACGCACGAAGTGTCCCGGTTTCAGACTACAAAAATCTGGCCCCCCTTCCTAGCAGGAATGTAAAAAGTATTTTAACCCATTGATGCCTAAGGCACCTGCAAAAAAGGGTGCTGAATGCCTGTGCCCTTTTTAAAGAAAAGCTGCCCTCAGCCTATAAAAACCTAAATATCTCAGCCTCTGAAGCACATGAAAACATGCAATAAGAAGGCATTTAAACGCTAAGACCATCATCTTTCATTAGAATGTGTTCATTAATCTCAAAGAAACAAAGATTTTTAATTAAGTTGTCTCAAATCTCATGAGCCTGAATGGTGCGTAATGCAGCTCCAGGCGCCAGGGCCAACGTTGCGCAATGCAACATCAGGCATCAATGGGTTAAACGGGTTTTCAAAGGGCAAGAAGTTACCTAGCAGGAATGTCCTAGCAGGAATGTAACAAGTATTTTAGCAGTAGCACAGCAAAACATCTTCCTGTTTACAAAGTTTAGTAATATTAGCATGGCTAAACCTTAGGGACTTTTCCGTCAGGGTTTGTTTTGTCGGTGATGACTAGGCTACCCCCTTCAGTCTCATACAGTATAACAGATCAGTTAGATTATGAAGGAACTCAATGAGGAAGCATACAGTAGCTACCCGATTTAGCCTAGCTCTGATTTCATCCTTTTTTGAGTATGAACATTTTTTTCCAGTATGAATAATGTATATAACACAACTGTGTCATAAATTAGTCTTCCATTGACAACTAAAAAAGGGGTAATATAAAATTAGCTTATTACGACAAGCAAAAATTCAGCAAGGCTAGAGACTAGTGAAACCACTGAATCTGAACATCTGAAATAGGTGATAGGCCTACTGGGCTATGACACTCTAAAAAGTCAGGTTGTCTATAACCCACAACAGACATATTAAATGTTACACGTTTAAAAGGAAAGAGGGAATTAGGGGGTGAGGGGGTGAATATTATGTAAGTAATATTTAATGTGGTTTCTAAGTCTGTGTTATATATTGGTTATGGTTTCTCAGTCGATAACACTATGCTGCCATTTGTTGTTGTGATATCCATTTAGGGCAATAAAAAAACTGTAATTCTGTACAGACACACTACAGATGATCAGTCATAGCAACAAGCCTTTGTCTAACCTTGTTCCGTTGGTGTGGTGGAGAACCACCGATCGGCCAATCACACAGTTGGGCCCCGTCAGTGGCATGTTGCCATCCATGAAATGCCCTTGGAACTCAGTCTGGCCAGTCAGCAGCCCGAACTTCCCGCCCATATCCCCGACCTCGTACTCATCCGTGGTGCCCACGCCGGGGGATGGGTCCGAGGCGGTGTCGATGGAGAAAGGGTTGAAGTGACCCATAACGTTGTCATTGGAGCAGGGTGATCTCCCGCCTACGGTGGGCAGGATGTGGACGTGGTAGCCCCCTACGATCCCGCCGAGGTTGGACAGGGAGACAATGTTGTTTGTCGGGCCCTGTGGGGAGTCCAGGGAGAAGCGGACGCTGCCCGTGGCGGTGCCGCTGCCGTGCCATGATGTGGTGGTTGCGGAGGGGAAGTGCATCAAGGTGAGGTTGGCACATGCGATCCTGGGTCCTCCGCCGTTTGCTGCGTGGATCACTATCGAACGATCGATGGCAGACGTTTCCCCAGACAGCCAGAGGGTAGTGTCTGTGAAAAAGCTCTTGGTAGCCAGGACTCCCACCTCAGGCCCCAGGTCCAGCGGACGGTGTTTGGACGAGACGTCTCCGATCTCACAGGCAAACGGGCTCTCAGGCTTGCAGTTAGCGCCGTAAAAGCCGTCGGTCAAGCTCATGTTGAAAGGGTTCCAGTGTGGCCCAGTGGAGCCACATCGGACACTGTCCTCGTCCATCTCCGAGCTGATGGGGTACATGTGGATGTGCCAGTTGTGTCCCCGGGTGGCCTGCGCAGAAGCCATCCCATAGGAGAGGTCCAGAAACACTGAAACGTCTGCGTCGGGGTCACTGGCAAGCTGGGTCAGCAGAACTGTGCCCACTACAGGGTACTGGAAGACTGCCCTGCCTACTCTCACCGGACCAGGATATCCAATGCAGCTGCAAGCGAACCGCGCCCCAGTTGGTTCATGAATCACCATAGACCGGCCCACGATGCTGTTTTGCCTGAACAGCGGCAGGTTCCAGTCCTCGAAGGAGCCCTCGAACTCGCTCATGCCAGTCAGGAAGCCGTGCTTCGCGCTGAGATCTCCCACCTCGTAAAGGTCATGAGTGGATCCGGGTCCCGAGGGGTAGGTCGAGCTCGCGACGTCCACGTCAAAGGGGTTCCAGTGGCCGCCGATGTTGCTGCTCGAGCACCTGCTTTGGGACGGTGACATCGGGTCGGGCAGAGGGAAGTGATGAACGTGGTAGGGTCCCACCAGGCCTCTCAGGTTTGTCAAGTTGAGTTGGAGCACGGTGGTGTGAAATGGCGAGGACTGCCTGAACAGGAAGTAACCCTTGATCCCTCTCATGTCCACTTGTGACTTGACGACTTTTTCCTCCAGGACGCGAAGGCGCGCACATTCGAAACTGTTGGAGGCACTCATGTGGAGGAGAACGTAGCGAGTTGAGCTGCCGTCGAAACTCGAGATGTGAAGGCGGGATTTGACAGGCGTGACGGGAGAGCCGATGTTTAGGCTTCCGAGCGAGGTCTGATCGGCCAGGCTTGCGGAGCTGCTGCTGCTGCTAAGCAGAGCTTTGCAACTAGCTGCAGAACTAGCCGATGTTAGCACACTTACATTTGCGATAGCAGCAGCACTCTTATGTACATAGTACAAGTCTGCTAGCATAGTTGCTCCTTCGACACCTGTGGTTTGCCGAAAGTACATATCGCCCGCCACAGGTGAGAAGAACTTAGCCTGCCAGGTCCGCACCGTCTGTCCATGTCTTCTGACGACGGTACACGACGTAGCACCGCCACACGTCGTCACTGTCAAGGACAGAGTGTCGAGGTCTGGCATTTGAGAAAACAGTTCTGGTACACTGATGGTTGACATGGGAGAGGCGAGGGAGAACTTGAAGATGCTGACACCGATGTGGGCCTCCAGACAAGGTTGCCGGAAGCTGCCGTACATGACTGGGAACGTGGACAGGGAGAGATTGAGAGAGCTGCACGATGAGCCGGTGCCGGTGAGGTTGGCGCTCACGTTCCCCAACGCCGAGTCGAACTGCACCGATCCCATGACCCCAGCCATGTTGAAATCGGCCTTGTATTGCACGCAGCGTGCGGAACCTGCAGGGATAAGCGGAACACAGTTGGTTTGAATGCACCCATCAATGTACAGGTAGACTTTGCCTTTGATATGATGGTAACCTTTGTTTTTTCATGTCAATACAGTAGGAGAATAATATGTTCCTTTTGTACTTAATGAAGGTTTTTGGATGGAACATACAAAAACAGTGCTCTGAATGCACCTGCAAAAAGTAGGCATTTCTTTCTGACAAAAGTAGGCATTTCTTTCTGACATTCTGAGGAATGGTAACCAACAACATATCAACCTAGCGTAAGAGAACATATGGTAGCCCTACTGTAAAACCAAAGGTAGAAAAATGATGAATATGGCGGTTACAGCATTTTGCTTTGTTGTGTCACTCAACTAATGCTAAGACATTCTTTCTGTGCCTTTTGTAGACGAAATGGGTTGAGTGGCTTCAAGGGTTAAGAGGTTTTGGGAACTGACATGCTGTATGTATTTACACTAAGTCACGTTCCTTGCATAACCCTTTATCAAAGCAAGGGTAGGGTACGTATTTAAATAGCATGTGTGCTTCGTACTGAATGAAACCCATCATTGCCACACCCATCCAGAAAACTCACATTTACTGGAACTTAAGCACAATATGGTGAGGAATAGGGAGGCCACTTTTTTTTTGCTTTTGTACAAATTAAGGTTTTGTTGCAAAACGGTGTATCCACCATTTTTGAATTTTGCATTTTATTTTTGGATATGACTGCTCATGGGTCCTATCACCTACAGTATGTGTGAATTCTTGCCATTCAAATAGTTTGGAAACATACTTTTTAAACCAATATAAATTGTATTTTGCAATGCAATGCAATGGAATGACCAATACAAAAATGTCAATTTCCCAACATTCTACAAAATGGATATACACCATTCTACAACTAAACCCTTCAAATCAAATCTCTGTTCACTGGTGGATGAGCACGGCACCTTTTGAAGGTCTTGGGAGAGTAACTAAGATATTAACTACAGTAGATTTAAAGAAGATATCACAATAAAATTGCATTCCTTTAAATTTGGATGTTTGTGATTGCAATCATGTCCGCAAAAAAGTCCCAAACGTGCTGCGGGCCAAGACAAATCTTTTGAGGAAACAAACTGCAGCATTCATAAATCATTGTCATAAGGGTTGTCTTGAGCTGAGCTTAGAATAATATAGAGCCCCAACACACACACACACACAGACACACACTCTCTCACACACTCTCTCTCTCTCTCACACACACACACACACACACACACACACACACACACACACACACACACACACACACACACACACACACACACACACACACACACACACACACACACACACACACACACACACACACACACACACAGATTTAAGCTCTTGCTACGTTCACCCAACACGCACACGCAACACGCACACTCACACAGGGCCGCTGACAGCTTTTACCAGGCCCGGGACAAAGTCATTTGAAAGGGCCCCTCAACCAATACATATAATGTAATGAGGACCCAATCCTGGGCCCCCTCTTTCCCTGGGCCCAGGACAACTGACCCCTTTGCCCCCCTTGTCAGCTTCCCTGCTCACACATGTCCAGCTGTCACTCACTCAAATCAACACTGAACAGCATTTGCTGTTTTTCTGAAGGATTTCAGTTTTTGTTCAAAATGATCCTGCCTCTCCCACTCATGTTCACAATAGCTAATCTTGAGATCTTTCCACAATACCACTTAAACTGGACTCACCCTCTTCTTTCCAACTTAGCAGTTGTCACCGAGAAAAGTGAGAATTCCTTCAATGTCAAGAGGTTTTGTCACTGACACAATCTGCTTACATAGTAGTGGTGTGAACACAGGTCAGGCTATGTTGTTTTTGCTGTTGCCTTTTGACACCTATCACTCAGCATGGTAGGTTGTATATTGAAAGGGTGTTATGTTGCATTTCTATACCATGGTCCTATACTCCTATTGTCCCTTAGCAACCTGTCAGTGTCACTTGTTTTTACACATTGTCCTAATATAGTACACATACAATCTACATGGCAGTGGAGGCAGAAGGGGGAAAATCACTATATACTAGTGTCAACTACAATGGGTTCTACATTTTTGTTTTTCCCCCAGGCTGCGCGACCCTGGATGCTCACAACTCAACCTCTGATTGTTGTAAACCGCAGTGCAGACGGTCAAAAAATTAGCTCACGTGGTTGGCTGCCAGTGTCTTGCCCCTCCTCACAACACCGTGTTTATATATATATATTAAAAAAAGCTATGTATAGGGTCAATCTGTTTGATTGTGTGTTGTCCTGTGCTGTTACCGCCGCCAAGAAGGCTATGTTTTCGGTCACATTAGTTTGTCTGTCTGTCAGCACGATAACTCAAAAAGCTATATGAGAGGTTTGATGAAACTTTGAGGAGTTGTTGGAAATGACAAAAGGAACAAGAGATTACATTTTTGGTGGTGATCCAGACCACGATCTGGATGCAGGATTTTTTTTTTTAAAGATTCTTCACTTGCATGCATACGCACATGGAGACACACTTACTGTATTTCATTACAACACACACACACATGTACACACGCACAGACACAAGCACGCACACACACTTACGTATGGAGCCAATTATATCCATTGTTATAACACGCACACGTGCATGCGCCGCACACACGCACACGCCACTGGTTGCTGAGAACCACAGCTGAGAACCACAAACCACCAACAACAATGGCAAAGGCGCGATAATTTTTCTAAAGAAATGGCACAGTCATGATGCATTCAAAAAAAAGACCAGACGAGACACTTCGAGACACTGAATACCCCACACTCAACATCACCTGAAATCAGTTATTCCCTACAGTTTACACCATGTAGCTAGTATGTTTCCATATCTGTAAGAAATGCCATGCCATGTAGCCTACTGTACATTGTGTGCATGTACACAGGGGGAAAAAATGCAATGTTAATTCAACACTTAGAGTGTCAATTTAACACCTCTGAGCTTGTATTCGGTCCCAGAGTACTCTCTAGGAATTTAATTGATACTGCATTTTTTTTTTTACTGTGTACAAAATGTAGCCTATGTGTGTGTAAAGTTTTAGCCATACATTCAGGACCGCATTAAGACACTGTTCTGCCCCTGGGCACTACTTGCAGGTCCCTCTTGTCATGTAGTGGCCCCTAACTAGCTGTAAATGGATGGTGACCCCCTGGGCACTGTGCCGCTGGCCGTTACGGATAATCAGGCCCTGCACACACTCTGTTCAAAAGAAATGGAACTATAGCAATAGCAATAAGATTTATAGTATATTATTGTACACAACTACTAATTAAGATGCTTTGTGTCGTTGCGTGAGAGGTGTTCACGTTGTTAAAAACAGGAATGTGATATTAGTGGTTATTATATCTGCTACTGTTTCCTTGTTCAAATTCTTCAAGGGAAAGCACCGTATCGTGCGTGGAAAATGAAACCATAATATTGTTATCATCTCACTGTAGTGCAACAGGTTGAGGATTTCCCAAGTAGGCTATACCTAGAGTAGCCTAAGTGTTGATGGAAGCACAATGATGGCACTTGCAGAACATAATGCATACGTCAAACTCAAATGATTAATTTGTGGGAGTTATACAATATTTCACAATATCTATCACAAGCTCCTGCTGAAGGTCTGACACATGCACAAAAGAATAATTCATAGGTCTGTGATTCACAATGAACCGTAAGTCTCTCTAACCACAGATTTACAACATATGAATTCAACAATAGAGACACAGTAAGTAGCAGACTGATTATCAATTTCCTTTCACAGTTTTAGCAAAAGCACAGAATTCAGATTCAAAAACTTAACAGTACTCCTGTCAACATCATTTCACTGGTAAACAAAATCATAGAATTTAGATGCAAAAAAACCCAACAGTACTCACCAAAGACAGAAAGCAGCACAAGAACGGAAGAGAAGCACATTGTGGTAGGTGTGTGTGTGTGTGATAGACAGCACTAGTGTATGAGTGTATGTGTGTGTTTAAATATAAAAAGTGGGTGTGTAAAAAAAACCTCCACAAGTGGGAAAAAAAAGATGAACGAGAATGCACACCACACACTTGCCAATCCTTCAAGCTCTCAGTTCCCCGTTTTTGAGTGTGTATGCGTGTGTGAATGTGTGTGTGTCTATGTGTGCGTGTGTGTCTGAAAGTGTGCACACTGGTGCATGTAAATGGATACCTCTATGTGTGTGTGTGTGCACATGTGCATTTGTCGCACATTTGAATGTGTGCTGAAATACACAGGTGAAGCAGGTGAACGAGAGTGTGAGTGAGCGAGCAGTCGAGCATCCGAGTGAGTGAGTGAGTGAGTGAGTGAGTGAGTGAGTGAGTGAGTGAGTGAGTGAGTGAGTGAGTGAGTGAGTGAGTGAGTGAGTGAGTGAGTGAGTGAGAGTGATATTGCGTATGAGTGAGTGAATGAATGAATGAATGAGCAAGTATGCGAGTGTGTAAGCACGCGCTACTCCCTGCAGACACAGCAGACGGTGTGGTGTGGCGTGACGGTGTGTCTTTCTGCCTGGGTGGTGGCTAAATAGCCCTTCACAGTGCCCACCCCTGGGAGGCAGAGGGAGGGGACAGGAGGTAGGAGGCAGGCATGGGCAGAGAGAGAGAGAGAGAGAGAGAGTAGTAGGGGAGGGAAGGAGAGAGAGGGACAAGAGAGGAGGGGAGGTGAGAGAATAAGATAGAGGAGGTGAGATGGAGGGGGAGAGGGAGGGGAGGGGAGGTAGTAAAGGAGCCAGACAGATAGAGAGAATGAGTGGCGGAGAAAGAGAGAGAGAGAGAGAGAGAGAGAGAGAGAGAGAGAGAGAGAGAGAGAGAGAGAGAGAGAGAGAGCTGTTTGAACTCCGCCCCTCTGGCTAGCTGACAGGCTAAGAGGGACTCGTAGGCCTATTTGTATAGCACATTATCATATTCAATGAGCTTGAGAAAGAGATCTGATTGTCTTATTCAAAGAGAATAGATAGGCCCATGCTTGATTATAGCTCATAACCCAACAAGTCAATCAAAGACAGATGAAAATAAAGCTAATTTTAATATCTTTTTAAAGCAAACCGCTATTGGGACAGTTCTAATTTCAACTAATTTCAATTTCTTGATTCCAGCATTTGGTAGCATAATGGCTATCTGCCATATTACACTTGCGATTTCTAACTATGAACAGTAGAAACACCCGCACACCAGTAAATCATCACAGAGGAGGTTCCATCTTGTTCTAAAAGGAGACCTCTCGTGCCTGGGAAGTCAACTTAGTCTCCTTTTCAGCTCACTTAAACACCACTACTTTTCCTGAAAGTTTTGCAATTATAGTAGGGCCTATACTTTGTTGATATTCACAATTTACCAAGTTTCCCCAACCTCCAACAGAATTGGGGTTGTACAGTAGGCCTAGTTGTTGTAGAGGTACAATATGGACCTGCATACTGCATGGTAATGGTAGTGTCCGTGCAG
Source organism: Engraulis encrasicolus (assembly GCF_034702125.1). Classification (NCBI taxonomy): domain Eukaryota; kingdom Metazoa; phylum Chordata; class Actinopteri; order Clupeiformes; family Engraulidae; genus Engraulis; species Engraulis encrasicolus. The sequence goes on from NC_085857.1 coordinate 19,641,249, forward strand.
TTTGGTTAATTACCTCCGCCAAAGATGTTTTTGGTCGCTTTGTTTGTCTGTCTGTCTGTCTGTCTGTCTGTCTGTCTGTCTGTCTGTCTGTCTGTCTGCCTGCCTGTCTGTCTGTCTGTCTGTCTGTCTGTCTGTCTGTCTGTCTGTCTGTCTGTCTGTCTGTCTGTCTGTCAGCAGGATTACTCAAAAACTTGTGAATGGATTTGGCTGTAACTTTTTGGAGTTGTTGACCAAAAAGAGATTACATTTTGGTGGTGTTCGGGATCACGAACCAGAACCAGGATAGAAAAAAACAAAAATGATTCTTCACCATTGCTAGCCTACAAATCTAGACGCCACCTAGTGACCACAAATTGAATTGCGAGACAGAGCGAATGTTGACATCCCAGTTTCTAACTCCACAAAAAGAAGGCAGCGACTTAAAATAAAGATCGGGTGCAAGTAACAGGCGGAAGCCAAACGTTCTAACAAACAGCTTCCTCTCTCAGAGTGCATTCCTAGTTTATGATGTTGCACTGTTTCCGTGTTCAGTTCAAGATTCAAGATTCAAGATTCTTTTAATAGTCCCGAAGGAAATTTGTCTTGGACATACATAGCTGCCACATACACACAACATACACATGACGCCAAAAAACAAAAACAACAATAAACACACACATACATAGAAACACTCAAGTGCATATCCACCACAGCCCACCACCCACATACATGGCATTACAGGATGGTAGTTGTTAATGACCTGCGTTCAGTAGGTTAACAGAAACAGGGACAAAAGAAAACCTATACCTATTCAGGAACGTTCCCAGGAAAGAGTTTCCATGTCAGTACTTCAGAAATAACCTTTCGACCTGAGGAGGAAATTTCCAAAGTGCATTGTCCTGATATTTCAAATGGCACCGTTTGTCTGTTTCTTAGTAAGGGACAAAAGAAAACCTATAGGCCTACCTATTCAGGAAAGAGGAACCCCTAAGTCACCAACGTTAAAGCAAAGAAAGCTCCCGCACACTGTTCACATTTGCATGGTTTAATGCAACGTTTGCAAACCATTTTTGAATTGCATTGTCCTGATATTTCAAATGGCACCGTTTGTCTATCTAACATCAGACAATTCCACAAGCCACTACTATGATCAGGACCGGATTAAGATAACCTGGGGCCCCTAGGCTCCAGGTTGCTGTGGGCCCCCCCAGAGGACAAACTGCATGACAAAGTTACATAGACAGTGTCATAATTACAAGATAGGAATTAAGGAATTAATTAACATGTGTACCAACTGTACTCAACATGACTGAAGAATTTTTCACCACAGTTTGACCACAGGAAGAACAGTGCTTCTGTAAAGGAGAAAACTGATGTGTTGTCAATAAACCAATCAATCAATCAATATTGCATCTTGTCGCAACCTTATAATTTCTCACTTTTGACCAATCAGGGCCCCCCTAGCCTGTGCATTAATCCGGCCCTGACTTCTACACGGTACACTGTGGGCGTGCACGGTTTACATTCAAGTCATTCCTTTGCATTGTAACGTCGCCGTCACTCTACGTCTGATGATAATAACTGTCTGTCTCCTACCATGTAATTTTGCTTTATGCTGCTATGAGTTTTGTTTCGCTTCCTCCTTGAAGACACGCTACATACAGGTGGGGAGTTTTGGTACAGGGTTCAGTGTGTGTGTGTGTGTGTGTGTGTGTGTGTGTGTGTGTGTGTGTGTGTGTGTGTGTGTGTGTGTGTGTGTGTGTGTGTGTGTGTGTGTGTGTGTGTGTGTGTGTGTGTGTGTGTGTGTTACCTTCCTCCTTGAACACATGTTAGGCCTACTTCTTCGTTGTCTGCTGCTAAAGATGATGGTGACTGGTGAGGAGGACAGGTGGGGAGTTTTGACACAGTGTGTGTGTGTATTGTGTGTGTGTATTGTGTGTGTGTGTGTGTGTGTGTGTGTGTGTGTGTGTGTGTGTGTGTGTGTGTGTGTGTGTGTGTGTGTGTGTGTGTCTGTCTGTCTGTCTGTCTGTCTGTCTGTCTGTCTGTCTGTGTGCGCATATGCATATGCGTGTGGGTATACTACAAAGTGCATTGTCCTGATACTACAAATGGCACCGTTTGTCTGTTTAACATCAAAGACGTCTCACAAGCCACTACTACTGTATGTTACTACACAGCACCCTGTGGGCGTGCACAGGGCTGGACTGGCCATCTGGCACAGCGGGCATTTCCCGGTGGGCCCCACACCCTCGTGGGCCCCTATTTACAGAAATGTAAAAAAGTCGGGATTTTTTTTGTCTTTTTTTACATTTCTGAAAATAAGGGCCCATGAGGGTGCGGGGCCCACCGGTGAGTCAGTTTTGCGCTGCTTATTATGAGGGGCCCCTTTCAACCTAAAGTGCCCGGGCCCTATTTCTCCCCCAGTACAGCCCTGGGCGTGCACGGTTTACATTCAAGTTGTTCCTTTGCATTGTAAAGTAGCCGTCAGTCACACGTAAGAGTCATGCCTCCATGATAATGAATCTCCAACCATTTCCCTTCCTCCTTGAACACACGTGAAGACGCTACAAACAAGTGGGGACCTTTGGTACAGTGTACAATGTGTGTGTGTGTGTGTGTGTGTGTGTTCGTGTGTGTGTGTGTGTGTGTGTGTGTGTGTGTGTGTGTGTGTGTGTGTGTGTGTGTGTGTGCGTGTGTGCATGTGTGTGTGTGCGTGTGTGCATGTGTGTGTTACCTTCCTCCTTGAACACATGTTAGGCTTACTTCCTCGCTGTCTGTTGACACAGTTGATGAGTTTTGGTATAGTGTGTATGTGTTTGGTACAGTGTGCGAGTGTGTGTGTGTGTGTGTGTGTGTGTGTGTGTGTGTGTGTGTGTGTGTGTGTGTGTGTGTGTGTGTGTGTGTGTGTGTGCACGTGTGTGTGTATGTGCATACAGTATGTGTGTGTGTGCACGTGTGTGTGTATGTGTGTGTGCACGTGTGTGTGTATGTGCATACAGTATGTGTGTGTGTATGTGTGTGTGTGTGTGTGTGTGTGTGTGTGTGTGTGTGTGTGTGTGTGTGTGTGTGTGTGTGTGTGTGTGTGTGTGTGTGTGTGTGTGTGTGTGTGTGTGTGTGTGTGTGTGTGTGTGTGTGTGCATACAGTATGTGTGTGTGTGTGGGTAGGTGAGGGGTAATACGTTGTCCAATTGAAGACACACACAGTGACTCTAAATTATTGAAATGTCGTACAACGGAAAACAGGCGGAAATACTGTATACGTACAGTCATTTCTGTACGAAATTTGGCTTTTATATCAATTTCATCATTAGTGCAAGCTTAGATTTAATCTCACGGCAGGTCTGAGGCATATAAAAACATAAAATAAGTTGCATTTAAAAGCTATAGGATCCTCATTTTGCATTAGAATGTGTTTATTCCGCTGTAACATACCCATATTTTTTTTTATAAAAAACTCAAATCTCAAGAGCCTGAAATGCAGTGTATATTTCACTCCAGGCCACTGTGTAGGATGGTGGAGAAGGTATTGCAAATACTCTATTGCTGCCTATTGCCGAATTCGATCTTTTTATGACCAATTTATTCAATAATAAACTAATATTTACTAGTATGACCACAGAACAGTAAGTTTTACAGCTAAAAACGGCGGACATGGAGAAGATACACATTGTCATGTATGAAAAGTGCAATTCTGATACCATACCATACAAACTTTCGGTTAAGGCACACTGAACACCTTTCTCTTACACATCTCCAAAGAAAGCGGCAAGCGTTGTTTTAATTACAAAGCTCCTTTTGACTGGAAGACACTACCTGGGTCAATAAGATCATCCACAACCCTGGGGCAGTTTAAGACATCCCTGTCAATGTATTTGAATGCATGCAGCACATGTACATGTTTTCGCTAATATTGTTGCAATTCAAATGAACTTTTCTTTTTGTTATTCCTGCAAGTTCGTGGTCTCACAGAGCCCAGTTTGGCATGCACTCCCAGTCTGCAGTGAATCTCTGTTTCCTTTTCGTATGCCTTCTTGGGGCTCTTTGATTTCCTGTTTTAATCTCATGTCTTTGGGCAAGGAGGCTGTGGATTGAACGTATGTGAATGTGAGTGAATGAATGTTTAGTGCTGTAATGTATTGTCTTGTATTGTTTGAATTGTCCAGATTTAAGGGGACCCTATTGAAAATGAGATGTCACATCTCAAGAGACACTCCCTGTAAATAAATAAATTTAAAATAATAATAATAATGTAAAAAAAAAATCCAAGCCATAATAAATACTTGATGGTGGTGGTAAGTGTTTGTAAGAAAAGGTAACATGTGAAAGCAGCATGAATTCTTGCACTTTTAAAGGAAGTGTGTTGTGTATTGTGTATTGTGTATTGTGTATTGTGTATTGTGTGAACTGTGTGTAGGTGGGGGGTGGCTAGTTATCCATGGGGAAGAGTCAAGACAAAAACTGTATTAAACAAAGCCGAAAGAAGTAAATAAAACCGACAGACAGGGGACAAACGTTTCGGGTCTAGCCCATCATCAGTGTTCCCAGACCCGAAACGTTTGTCCCCTGTCTGTCGGTTTTATTTACTTTTTTCGGCTTTGTTTAATACAGTTTTTGATTTTGCATTCAGCTCCAGTGTGCGACTCCTTTCTTCCTTTTCATTATACTGCTCTTGGAATTACGCACCGAGCGATACGCACAGGATAAGACATTGGCGCGGACGCCACCCCACCATTACTATTGAAGAGTCAAGAGACAGACAGTATTATTTCCTCTCCTAATAATAGCTGTGACGTGCGGTCTCTCCACAGAAGCAGCAGCATTATTTTGGGCTGTGGCGGGAGCCGGCCATTTTGGGAGGCCCTAATCATCAGCCCTCGAGTGGACTCTTGACTCAGTAGTAGTGGGCTCCAGATGCAGCTATTTTAGGGTCTACCTTGATTGAACAGTCACCAAAAAAATAGAATGGGGTGTGTGGGTGGTTTGGGGGAGGTGTGTGTGTGTGTGTGTGTTTGTGTTTGTGTGTGTGTGTGCCAGTACAAACTGTGTGTGTGCGCGCATGCGCGCGCGTGTGTGTGCCAGTACAAACTATGTGTGTGCGCGCGCGTGTGTGTGTGTGCGCGCGCGTGTGTGTGATCACTATGCTGGCTGTATATACAGAAGGTCATTGAGTCTAACTATCTGAACAGATTAAGATATACATTTCTGATAGGAGCCCTTCATCCAAGTTGCATTTATTTCTCTTTTACTCTAAGCAAATTTCTTTCAGTCACAGCAAATCTCCAAACTTAACCATTTATCGTCTTGTTTCTTGTTGCACTTATGGGGACATACAGTATGCATCTCCATGATTCAGATTCATTTAGATTCTGTTTAGATTCAGTACAAAAAAACAACAACCAGGACTTCATGCATAAAAGACTTCATAACCTTTTGATCTCATCAGTGGCATGCACAGACATTTTTTGGGGGGGGGGGTACTTTATGGGGGGGGGGGGGGGGGTGGTTATTATTATTATTATTATTATTATTATTATTATTATTATTATTATTATATATAGAATTACAGGTATATTATATTATATTATATTATATTATATTATATTATATTATATTATAGTATAGTATAGTATAGTATAGTATATTATATTGAACAACATCATCCCTATCTGTGCACACCTTTGGATCTCATCCTATAGATGTTGTAACCACCTTGAACCACTGGCGTAACGCAAGTACTTCAGGACCCCCTTCAACTCACCAAGAATGGGGCCACGAACGAAAAAAAGAGGGCCTAATATCATGTGGAGGTGGCCCGTTTCTTCAAGTCAAGGGCCCATGTGGGCCCCCCGCCTTGTATGGGCCCCCCTGCCTTGCGGGGGCTGCGGGCAGGGGTATACTTTACGCCCCTGCCTTGAACCAGGTGTAAAAGACCACTCACTACATTTTCATTATCTATAGCAATGATCTGTGACTTTTCTGTTCTCATTGATGAAAGGACAGAGACAATAGAAAAGTAAAACTGCTGTTTCAAAATCTGCCAAGGAAACAAATGCAACCAAATCTTTGCACATCATACTTGACTATCTAGATATCTGTCAGATTAAAGGTATTCTTTCCAGATTCCGAGTTGTGTTTTACAGCCGGTTTCAGAAATATGTGAGAATTCGATCTACCACGGCAAAAAAACAAGGTGATGCTTTTCAATCTGACTACACCCAGCGTCTTTGCAAACAAAATATTACATGAATGTGTGGGTTTAATATTTCGTTTTAATCCTTTACACCTGTTATGCTTTTTGCACTGGTTGCACGTATCAAACAATTTGTTTGAGGAGAATTCCCGCCAAATTTCATTCCCAAAAGTTATGAGACATGAGCAGGAACCTTACATATACATTAACTTTTGGATTAATATTTGGAGTAGTATGTTAAGACATTTCAAACAATATGTCCCCCATTGCCTGGCTATGATCTTGGAAAAGACAGAGTCAAAGTGTCCTTGGACAGAGTCTTTGACAGAGTCAAAGATAGAGTCAGCAATTTAACTGCATGTTGAGTTCTTCTTTGATGACAGTAGTAGGATTGCTTGCCCCAGCATCCACATGATGAGGTCAAAGTGTCCTTGGAAAAGACACTGAACAAGGCCTGGGTTGCAAACCATTCTAGTTCCTTGCATCCTTCCCTCCAGGCTCCGGTCTTGTGACCTGAGGTGCGACATCATCGACGATTGATTTTTGAAAATATATATTTTTAGGGGCTTTCATGCCTTTATTTGACAGGACAGTCGAAGATGGTGACAGGAAGCGAATGGCACAGAGAGATAAGATCGGGAAATGACCCCGGCCGGACTCGAACCGGGGTCCCCGTGGGTGGGCATAATGTGGGGTGGCTGACGAGTTACATTTTTATTTAATATCTTGCAAAACAGAAAAGAAAAGAAAAAGAAAATCAGAAGGTATTCTCTGGATTTTGATCTTTGTCAGGATATTGAATGGGAAGGAAGCCCACCCAAAGCTGCCTTGATTTCTCTACGGCAGGAAAGATGACACAATGGCATCATGGATGGCCGGCCGGATGAGAGGACAGGAACTAAAATGACAGGCTTTAGGGTTCCATCAATGTTTTAAATCAGGGGTGGGGAACCTATGGCTCGATGGCCATTTTATCCGGCCGCTGATATAATTTGAATGTTATGCAGCTTCACATGAAATATTAAATATTTTGTACAGGAATCTTAGAAATTACATTTTCACTACAATTAGGTCATATTCAGGGGACGTAGAGAAGGGCGGGTGTGTTTTAGGTGGCTGCCTTCAATATAGGCCTAAAGTTTGTGTTCTTAATTTGGTCCTTCGAATGAAAAAGGTTCCCCATCCCTGTTATAAATAATGTGAATTTTGCCAATGACCTCATTGACCTCATCCTTGAAAGTCCCCTTATCCCTAAAGGTTGGGGATGTTGTGGGTCATTGACACGTTATGACATAAAAAAAGTAAATATAAAATAGACCAACACCCACTTAAAACACAAGTTCAGTCAATTTAAGTGAATATGCACATTGTATGTGACTGGATACTAAGAGCTGTGGGAACATTTTGGAAGAATGAACCTTGTTTCAATCCAACAAATGTGCTGAGTTGCTGAATTGATTTAAAAGGATGACTCGAAACAAACCAGTCCAGATCATGTTTTCTCCTTAAATAAAAAAACATACACTCACCGGCCATTTCATTAGGAACAGCTCTCTAGTGCTGGGTTGGACCCCAATTTGCCTTCAGAACTGCCTGAACTGCCAACAACAATACTTGGGTAGGCTGTGGCATTCCAACAAAGATAGATTGGTACTAATTGGCCCAAATTGTGCTAAGAAAATATCCTTATGCCATTATATCCCCAGCCTGAAATGTTGATGTAAGGCAGGGTTGACCCATGTTTTCATGTTGTTGACGCCAAATTCTCAGTAGATAGCAAGACTCATCAGACCAGGCAACATTTTTCTAATGTTCTAGTGCCGTTTATGGTGAGCCGGTGTAAATTGCTGCCTCATTTTCCTGTTCTTAGCTGACTGGAGTGGCACCAAATGTGGTTTTCAGCAGCTGTAGCCCATTTGCCTCAAGATTTGATGTGCTGTGTAATCAGGGATTCTCTTATGCATACATCGTTTGTAATGAGTGTTTTTTTTTTTAACTTAATGTTGTCTTTGTATCAGCTCAAACCAGTATGGCCATTTTCCTCTTACCTCTGCCATCAACAAGCCATTTTTGCACACAGAATTGCTGCTCACTGCATTTTTGTTTCTTTTTCGTAGGCCTACCATTCTTTGTAAACCCTAGAGATGGTTGTGTGTGAATATCCCAGTAGATCAGCCATTCCTGAAATTCTCAAATCAGGCCCTTCGGCACCCACAGCCATGCCATGTTAAAAGTCATTTAAATAACCTTTCTTCCACATTATAATGCTCGGTTTGAACTCTATCAGATCATCTCGGCCATGTTTACATGAACAAACGCATCGAGTTGCCACCATGTGATTGGCCGATCAGAAATTTGCCTCAATGAACAGTTGTAACAGGTTTTCCTAATGTAGTGGCCGGTGAGTGTATTTTCTGAGCGTATCAAAAGGGATGTATGGGCTAAAAACAGAGTGGGCTACAACATCATCTAGTGGCAAACTTTAGGCAATGCAAAATTATGGCCATGTTTTTTTGCATTGCCTAAAGTTTGCCACTAGGTGGCCACATCTCTCTATTGAACTGAAAGTATTTTGATGAACTCATGACTGCATTGAAAATCTCTGGAAGACTTTCGTTTCTAAGACATAGACATGTGTCCCATCAATCTTATCTTACCTACCTGCATCCACTGCAATGCTTAGAGATGAAAAAAAGTTATTGAAAAAAAGTTACATCCAAACTCTTGATGGTGCAAATAAAGAAAGTCGATGTCAGACGCACCTGTCCTGCTCATTATGAGAGAGAGAGAGAGAGAGAGAGAGAGAGAGAGAGAGAGAGAGAGAGACGATAAGAATAGGTGTAATATAGGTGTAATATAGGTGTAATAAGCGCGCGCGTGTGCGTGCGTGTGTGTAGGCTATGCATTTCATTTCGGCTGCACCCTAGGCTGTGCAACAGTCTTTCTTTAAAACATTGATTGCATGTGTGAAACAGTGGTAGGTGGTAATACGTACCTGTTTTACCAAACCGAGGTATTATATTATGCCATGCAGACAGGGGCGACGTGCTGGACATTACCGATAATAATTGACGCATTTTTGCTGATGCAAGATGATCTACATCGCTGCCCTGTGAATGAATGCCTTTTTTGAATCGTAGATGCTGCAAGGACACACGTGAGAGAAAAGCCTCATTCATAACTGCACATGTGTGTACACCTTCCTACTGTATGTAGAAACACACACGCCGCCACATGTATCAGAGGCACTTCCTGCCATATAATGCTCGATTTGCGCTATTCGATATGTATACAACAAGGAAGTGACTACGTGAAGCAATTGGCTCACCCTTACGCCAATCGCAGTGTATAGCACTTTGTGGATGTGTGGTACCCATGCACTGCGGAGGCATGCATCAGCTCATGCTAGGTTAATTCAAACCGCTTGGAGTCTGTATGCACGCATCGTCTTGTCTGGGTTAGGATTGTGCGAAAGCAACCCACTCAAAGTTCTCGTGGAGGCATTGCTTGCGAGGTAAGCGTGGTTTTTCTACAGAAAATGTGCATGTTGGAGATGAATCTGGTTGCATAAAATGAGCTGTGTAGTTGCAGTGCATTTTATGCGTTAGTCATGAATCTTGCAGAGAACTGACAGTGGATGTTGATTTGCGTATTCAATTACATGTAGCAATGGTCACAGACAGTCGCGGGATTTCGGAAAGAACACTGGGCATTTCGGGCAGACGGTCTTTAAAATTGTTACGTAACATACTACAGAGTTGCCGCTTGTTTGATTGCGGCAGGCTTCACACTGCATGTAATCATGGCAACGAGGCTTCAGATGAACCCTGGCTGGCAGACTCAACTTAAAGGGATGGTTCGGAGTAGAATCACCCTAATGCCATTTGAACCGTGACACCCATCCACCTTTACACCCGAAGTGTTTTCTGCCGCAGACTTACATCAACAGAGTTGCCGTGTTATTCGATGTTTATTCCGGTTAGCTTGACTCAAGCGCATATGGATACTGGGCACCGTCTCCAAACTTTCCCCACAAAAATAACATGTCATTACACCAAACTTCTGCAGTAGCACAAATATGGTCTGTACTCACGAAACGAAGCATTTGGAAGTTTGGAAATAGTCCAGGAGTTTAGTATTATCAACACAAGCTGAATAGCTTCTCTGCTGCTAAAGCTGTGCCAACGTTACTTCCGTCATATGAGACAAGCCCGTAAAAGTCTTCAACAAACTTCCAGACGAGAGTGTTAAAAAAGTTTTCACTGAATTGTGATTAAGGCTTATATTTTCAAGGCAATACTTAAAAGATATTTCAAATCTTACCTACTATCAATTAGACAAGGATTTTCGTTATCAATACTGATGCTGAATTCACTTTTCATTGTGCATATTATGAGCTTCGTTGAGGACTCTTACATGCTTGTCTTAGATGACGGAAGTAACGTTGGCGCAGCTTTAGCAGCAGAGAAGCTATTCGGCTTGTGTTGATAATAATAAACTCCTGGACTATTTCCAAACTTCCAAATGCTTCGTTTCGTGAGTACAGACCATATTTGTGCTACTGCAGAAGTTTGGTGTCATGACATGTTATTTTTGTGGGGAAAGTTTGGAGATGGTGCCCAGTATCCATATGCGCTTGAGTCAAGCTAACCGGAATAAACATCGAATAACACGGCAACTCTGTTGATGTAAGGCTGCGGCAGAAAACACTTCGGGTGTAAAGGTGGATGGGTGTCACGGTTCAAATGGCATTAGGGTGATTCTACTCCGAACCATCGCTTTAATAGAAGTGTAGAGTACTTTTGAACGTGCGTGTGTGTGTCTGTGTGAGGCTTTCCCTTCATGCAGTAGAAAAGTTTAAATGGGGGTCTGCAGCGGGACAGACAGATTGTTCAAAACGTGGTGGTATGTCGCCTGAAGCTAACATTTAGATTTGGAATCTTTCAACGTATTAGTTAGAAGGAGAGACTCGAATCTAGAAACTTCAGTATATATATTTTGTCAGTATGTCTTGGGAAGTCGACAAGGTGGGACAAAGTGGTCAGTTGTCCCTGGCCCAGGGATATGTGGGGCCCATAATTTGTCCATAAATTGGATGTATGGTGGGGGGCCTTCCAGAGGACTTTGTCCTAGGCCCAGCCCAAGCTGTCAGCAACCCTGAGTACCGGTATGTTATGATTTGGCCACTGAACAGAGATGCTGCACCGCGTGGTGTTGTTAATATCATCACACACAAGCAATTGGTCCGCCATCCTCTCCATCCCATGACAACATTGCGTAATCCTAAAGCTATTTCCCCGATCTGTACTGCTATCTTTCCCACTAACATTAATCTGGCCAACCCCCTGCTCCGATTTCTCTAACTCTCTGAAGAGGGTATCTTATTTCTCTGCCCTGCCCTCCCTTCAGCTAATCATCTCTGAAGGACCTTTGCATGTGCGCCTGGGAGAGGGATTGGTTTGGAGGTTACAGGCCGGGTTATAAGGCTGGCTGGGCCTGTTCTCCAGATGTAGCTTGAATAGCTTGAAGTGTGTGCGTGTGTGTGTGTGTGTGTGTGTGTGTGTGTGTGTGTGTGTGTGTGTGTGTGTGTGTGTCTGTGTCTGTGTGTCTGTGTGTGTGCGTGCCTTGCAATATATTGATTGCGATAGCTTTACTATGTGCAAAAATTGGTTGTGTCACAAGCCTGCGGACCTTATAGAATGAAAAAGAATGCAAATGTATGAGGTAAAAAAAATCCTCCCTCTCTCTCTCTCTCTCTCTCTCTCTCTCTCTCTCTCTCTCTCTCTCTCTCTCTCTCTCTCTCTCTCTCTCTCTCAATGACACTCTCCCCCCCCACATAATTTATTGCCTTCATTCCTCTACCTCTTATCCTGTTTTGATAAAAGATAAAAGACAGCCCTGTGAAGCCGCGAGCTGAAGCTCCTAGTCAGGACCTAGAGATGGCCGACCATGATGTGTCTTCATTCAGGGGAGCCAACAGGGGGGTACACAGGGGTCATTTGTCCCGGGCCCCAGGTAGAGAGGAGGGCCCAAAATTGGGTTTCCATTACACTGTATATGTATTGGATAGGGGGCCCTTTCAAATACCTTTGTCCTGGGCCCAGCAAAAGCTGTCAGCAGCCCTGTCTCCATTGCCCTGTGCCTGTTCCTGCCCCTGGCCTGGCTTAGAGCTGGGCAATATGACGATATATCGTTATCGTGATAGCAAAATGTATATCGTGCCCTTTCTTCTCTATCGTTCATATCGTGATAAACTATTTTTTTCAATTTTATACAATTGAATATAATTTAATCACATTTCATGTTGCCACTATACATGCTCTAAGTTCATATAACTGTAAACATTTGAGTAAAAAGATTCATTTTAAAGAAATGTGGTTTTGCGACAGGACAAAATAGAGAAAATAAAGATAATAACTGAAAACGAACGTAATTAAATATAGTGATATATATCGTTATCGTGATATAAAGTAATCCATATCGTGATATAGTTTTTTCTTCCATATCGTCCAGCCCTGGCCTAGCTTGGCTTGCATCCTAGTAGTGCATAAAGCCGCGATAAGGGCAAGTGACTGTTCCCGCCGCTCCTCATCTTTTTCAGCCTTTTGCTCTCCACTGCCTGTCCACCTCCTTTTCCTCCTCCCCTGCTTTTCCTCATCTCCCTCCTTCCAGTCCTCCAACTTTCCTCCTCCGGCAAAGGGTAGGGACATCACTTCATCATCATCATCATCATCATCATCATCTTCATCATCATCATCATCACCATCATTTTCTTCTTCTTTTACATAACACTCAGCTGACGCTCTTGTCCATCGAAGCGACTTGGGCCGACAGTTATTTACAGTCCCTGGCTGGAGCAATGTGGGGATCGGTGCCATGCTCAACGACACTATAGCCAGAGATGGGGGCAAAGCGGAGGTAATGGTGGGATTTAGAACCTGCAACCCTCTGATCTCTAAGACCACCCCTCTAGCCATGAGGCCACAGCTGCCCCACACCTTCTCCCTCTTGCTATTCTGGTGAAGGCTGAGGTGCTACACTGAGTGCGTCTTAATATGCGACCTTGCCTCCTCCACTTGCGCTTGTCTCCTCGTCCCGCCTCCTGGCCCCTCCTCCGTGGAGAAAACGATAAAGTTTCCCAGCTGTCAGCCTAGCCACAACAACTTTTGAGGGACTGTTTTTCATTCACCATCCCAATTGCAAATGAGAAAAAGACTCTACAATTGAGCTTTTGCAAGATATTGAAATATAATGCTGTTGTCAGTGATGTCATCATGACGAGAAGCGAGTGGAGGAGGCAAGTGGAGGAGGCAAGGTCACATATTAAGACGCACTCACTGTGTCACTGTGTCATTCTCTTCTTTTTTTTTCTTCCTCTCCTCCTTCTCTCCTCATCCTCTCCATGCTCAGGGGAAGGCTGGGACAGCACACGTCAGTGGTACACAACAACACATGAACTCATGCATGTTGTTCCCTACAGCCTCCTCCAGGCCCCATGCCTAACCCTAATCTGTCAGATAAATTGCATTTATGCCTTGGGGCGCCATGGGGGGCTGCCCCCTTGCACGGGTGAGGCGTAAAATGCAATTTCCTTGTGTGCAGTCAGTGTGCAGTGAAGACTTGTATGCTGTGGATTGCAGTGTCACAATGACAATGGGAGTACCCCAGGTGGGCTTTCTTTCTGAAAGCAATGTTCACAGCTGCTTTACTTTTTTGCCAAGAACAGCTAAATAAGCAATGCAAGGGGAATGGCGAATTTGTTTTGCGAAACTGTGCCCAGACCAAAACCATCTGTAAACCTAACCTGCTGTCACAGGACGTTGTGGAGTATGAGTTAACGTGCAAAGCCGGCATCCACAAATTTGATAGACGGTTCAAATCTGAGTGTTATCTTACTTGCTTTTCATGATGCCATGTTGCCACCCCACACCACATACTGTGCTCAGCTCCGCTCTGCCCAGCGGCATTCTGGCTCAGGTACTGCTGATCTTTGTGTTTCATTGCAATTCCACTACCGGTGCTGCTGCTGCTGTGGTGTGACTTGTCACTGCCAAGCAAGCAAAGCAAAGCAGAGTAAAGCAAAGAAGCCTCCAAGTGTCTCTGTGGTGGAAACTCAAGAGTTGTATCAGTTGCCAATGGCACCTGGGGTGAGTGTCACTGCCATGCAGGCAGCCCTTCATGCACAGAAGAGATTGTGTCAGTTGGAAACAGCAGCAGCAAAGCTTATTTGTAAGTTGCAGGCTTAGAAAATGCAGCTTAAAGTCCAATATTGATTAACTTTATTATTTGATTATTACTTATACTATTACTTTATTATTACAATAAATGTAGTATTACTTATCAACTTATGTGGGGGGGGGGGGTCAAGCACTTTTGACTACTACTTTTGGCTACTACTACTACTACTTGAAACTATGCAGTGTTGTTGCTCCAACCACAATTTCGTTGGCTTCAATGACAATAAACACCTTGAATCTTGAATCTTGAATATGCTCCAGACCCAAGCACTTGACAAAGGTGTGTAAAAGTTCACGCTTTGATGTTAAAGTGAAAGTTTAAAGTCCATCTCTTGACCCAATGGTCCTATTAGCTATAGGGTTGAATTTTAGTGATGCTGGGAGTTTCAGCTAGCCTCGCGACGCCATCCTCTGTACTCCACCCAAAGATTTTGGCTCCACACATCGTCTGGCAAAAGCCTCGAGCTCGGTTCTCTCAGTGTTTCGCCAATCAGCAAATAGTTGAGAGTGGTGACGTAGAACTCACCCGTGAGCTCCGTTACTGATTGGTTAAGGTAACTATATTCACACTTTCGTTTTGTTATTTGTATGCTTTTGCGACGCTATAACGTAACAGGCATGCTAATAAAGCACAATATGGGTTTTAATTTGAGTTTGGAACTTCAATTAATTTAAATGATAGAGTAAGATCAGACCATCTCCCATCGTCCACGGAGACGGATTCCTCATGGCTTTTGCCAGACTGATTGACGGAGTCAACAGTTTCAGCTGCATCTCTGCTGTATTATTTACACCAGGGGTTCCTAAACTTTGTCTGCTAGTAAAACAAAACGCCAATCACCCTACAATGAAGCAATATAAAGGTAAAGGATGAAACCTACTAATATTGGAGTGGTTGCATGCTGTGCGTGTGTGCGTGTGTGCGTGCGCGTGTGCGTGCAGTTGCAGTTGAGGTGTGGTAGTGTGGGCAGTCACTGTGCACACAACCCAGGTGATGCCTGCATGTTGGCCATCATCACCACCATAGCAGGCTCAATTGCACTGCAGGCCCAGGCCTATTGCTTCTCCACAGTACACAGATTACATCATTGCATAGGCACCTCCCTGGCCTGCAGTGCAGATGTACTCTATCTATTGTGTTGCCAATTCTTTTCATGAAGCATTTGAGTTACCATGCAGGTAGCGCTTTATTCAGGTAGCATTATGATTAGTCAGGTAGGCAGGCCTATTAGAATAGAATAGAATAGAATAGAATAGAATAGAATAGAATAGAAAGCCTTTATTGTCATTATACAAAGTATACTGAGATTTTAGCTTCCCTACAAAGTGCACAGTCCTTTATAGATGAACATTGTCCAGTAAGTGTGAGTTCATTGTTGTAACAGCTTTGGGGAAGAAGCTGTTCTTCATCCTATTGGTTCTGGCTGGTAATGCCTAATGGTAGCAGGCCTTTGCTTTTCCACAGTAAATGGGTTAGACCATCGTCATCATCAGTTGCACTCTGGACTGTAGTGTTGATGCATCTATTCTTTTAAATTCTTCAAAATTGTATCTTTGTCCCTTTATCTGCTTTGTAAGTAATATTGAAGTTAGTTCACTTCAGGTAGTTGTGATGTTTGTTTTGCAGGCCTATTCTATTGCTGTTCCACAGTACTACTGGTTACATCATGACATCATCATGGGCTGTGCTCTGGTCTACAGTGCTGTGCTGATGCATCTATTGTGGTGTTCATTGTTTAAGTCTTTGTGCAGGTTCCAGTCTGTCTAGTCTAGGCCAGGACAATTTCTCACTGCCAGAGGGCCGGTCTCTGCACAATGTCAATGATTTGATCTGACTGTTGTGTATAATAATACGGTTGAATTGTCCGCTTTTACGCTGGTCTACAGCGGCACTTTCTAGATAGTTGTGTTTTTGTGCTTATTTTACAGTTCTATTAGCCAGACACTGTACAGTTCTTTGGCCAGCTTGCACAGTTTTTAATTTAGAATGATTTACTTTCTGT
Organism: Engraulis encrasicolus; assembly: GCF_034702125.1. Taxonomy (NCBI): domain Eukaryota; kingdom Metazoa; phylum Chordata; class Actinopteri; order Clupeiformes; family Engraulidae; genus Engraulis; species Engraulis encrasicolus. The sequence continues at coordinate 19,657,658 of NC_085857.1, forward strand.
GGTATTATGAAACCCTGAAATATTCTATTCAGAGGGATAATATCATCTTCATAAAAAGTTGCATAGTGCTACAGAATGCTAATGTTTTACATTGATCAAATCAAGTAAGTTAATGCCAACGTCCTCTGGAGATTTAGTAAAGTTTGATGATGAGGAAGAACCTACTGTGAATGAGAGGGGAAAAACTCTTTGGTATGCGGTTTTGCTGATGTTTTAATAGAGAAATAGAAAGGGGTGATTTAGCTTTTTGCACATCAGCTTTTAGCATACAAAAACAGTTCTCCAGGTTAAAAGAGCACGAGAACAAGTCGTCAATCTGTCACAGTGGTCTAACCCCAAATCGATGCGTGACCGACCACTTGGTTCACCTCGCCGTGTGGAACAATATTCATTTCAACACCTGTCAGGGTTTTGTGGAGAAATGGCAGACTTTCGTACAAGGACTACTGTATTCATCACAGAGCAGCGAGAAGGGGTTGGAGAATGAAGAGGAGTTAGTACTGTAGACCACTTTCAAGATGGGACCCAAAGCAGCAGTTTGTTACACACACAGCAAGTCCCAGAGGGGTTGTCAACTATTCAACTTTGTGTGTGTGCTTGAGGTCACCACAGGTTTTGTGCAGACATTTTTGTGGAGAAAACTTTTGTGCATTAAAAAAAAAAAAAACCCAACTGTGTTTGTGAAGATGTAGTGAGGCAAGAAAGTAATGGAGGAGGAGGATTAGAAAGAAGAAGAGATGTTCACGATGGGCCTCACTATTAGGGCTGGGCAATATGACGATATATATCGTTATCGTGATATAAAAGTGTATATCGTGACCTTTCTCCTATATCGTTTATATCGTGATAGTAATTTTATCAATTTTATACAACTGAATATCATTTAATTACATTTCATGTTGTCACAATTCACACTATAAGTTAATGTAACTGTAAAAATAAGAAAGGTTAATTTTAAAGAAAGGTTGTTTTGCGACATGAAAAAATAAAGAGAATAACTGAATATACCGTGTGTAATATGCAATAATCGTAATCTATATCGTTATCGTGATATAAAGTAATCCATATCGTGATATTGTTTTTTTTCCAAATCGCCCAGCCCTAGATGGACCTCACTATAGCAGTTTGTTGCACTCATGAGAAGTCTCTGAGGGGTTTTCAAATGTTCAAGTTTGTGTGTGTGCTACAGGTCACCACAAGTTTTGTGGAGGAATGGCAGATGTCTGTGCATTAAAAAAAAAACATTGATCACTGTATTCATCAAGATCTAGTCAGGCAGGAAAGTGCTCGAGGAGGAAGGAAACACTAGTCAATGTTAAAGATGGGCCCCAATACAGCAGTTTGTTGCCCTCATAACAAGCCCCTGAGGGGTTCTCAACCTTTTGACTTTGTGTGTGTGCTGCAGGTCACCACAAGGTTAACAACAACCCCCCCTCCACCGCTTGAAAGCACAACCAGAGTTAAAAAGTTTTAGTAGAAAAAAGTCATTTTCATCTTTAAAAAAATAGGGTGCAGCTCTTTTATACATCATAATACATTGGAGATCAAAGTCATGTATTGCAATGACATGATCAAAAGCTGCACAGATGGTATATCAACTCTCAATAGCTCTTGTCAGAGACACACAACGTCCTAAGCGTGAAGTCGTATTTCAACTTGACGCCTTTTTGGAGACTAAAGAAGTCCTGTTGCCTTGCATCTCAGCACTTATCAACACCACCTGCATGAGAGTTTTCATGCACACAAAAGTCATATAGTTTTTGGTCCTAGATGTTGTACTCTTTAACGGTACTCTTTAACAGGGATAACGTTTCAATGATGTGTTGTGTTTTGTGCTGAACTTTGACACCCATGACTGTCCTTTTGTGTGCACAATGACATAAATCAACTTGTCTGTACTGTATGTTGTGGGTTTTCCCGTTGACGAGCTTTCGACAGCTGAACCGCCCTCACTACATGACCTCCACATGACCTTGACAATAACTCCGGGGTCACTTCGGGACATCAGATGTAAAAACAAAACAAAAAAGCGTGAAATGCATAAGCGACGTAAACAAGCTAACCGAAATGCAAGCCAGCAAAGGTGATAATGCTGCTGAGGGGAAGGATCAAGATCCCAGAACTCAGCTTCTGCGGGTAGGCTTTTTTGGTCTTGCCATGACACGCTCTCTGGTGTGTGTGCGTGTGTGTGTCCGTGTGCGTGTGTACGCGTGCGTGCGTGCGTGCGTGTGAGAGAGAGAGAGACTGTGTATTTGTGTACACTCACATGGGTATGGTGTGTGTGTATGTGTGTGTGTACGTGTTTGTCTTTGTGTGTATGAGTTTGTCTTAATGCAGATACATTATCTGCAAGCGTGTTTGTGAAAGCACGTGTGCTTGATGTGTGCGAACTGCAAAGAGCACGTGCTTGAAGTTGTCTGCCATTGTGTGCAAGCTTAGGTTATGTGTATGTGTGTGGGAGGGGGTTGTAGATTGTAAAGGGGGAGGAGTAACTGTAAGAAGCCGTTTAGCGAGCATCAAGCCCTTCGTATTTGAACCTGTCCAAAAGGACAAGCATGACTTCATCATTACCTCACTCCGCTCCGTTAAAAACGTATCAAAAACACATGCTGCAGGCCCGCAGCCATCTCTCTCTCTCTCTCTCTCTCTGTCAGTCTCTCTCTCTCTCTCTCTCTCTCTCTCTCTCTCTCTCTCCCCGCACTACAAATTGATTATGGCTTGAACTGACTGGAAAGTGTTTTTTTGTATTGTGTGTGTGTGTGTGTGTGTGTGTGTGTGTGTGTGTGTGTGTGTGTGTGTGTGAGAGAGAGAGAGAGAGAGAGAGAGAGTTGAGTGTATGTTTGTATGTGAGAGGGTGTGTGTGTGTTTGTGGGTCTGTGGGTGTGAGTTAGTGTAGGCCTGCATGCGTGCACACATCCACGTATGGGTGTTTGAGGTTTGTTTTCATTACATGGTCAGGGATACTGGGTATTTTCCTTTTTTTTCCCCACCGGCTGTCTCCTCCTCCTCCTCCTCCTCTTCTCCTCCCCTCCCTGTTTTCTTTTCTGCTCCCCATCTGTGGTTAATTCCTTCCTCTTGTGTCAAAGTCTTCTCCTCAGTCCCGTGCCGTCCAGTGTGTCCTGTGGTTTTGGCCTGCCCATCGAGCTGCAAACTAGGGATGTTAACCGGTAACCGTTTAACCGATAGCCGACCGGATCAACTTTAACCGGTTAAAATTTTCTGCCACCGGTTAACCGGTTGTAATAATAATAATAATAATTTTTAGAACGATAATTCAGCATTTTCCATCTGGCAACAGTGGCTGGACATGGCAGGTCCTGTCTGCGCAGCAAAAAAAAGGCTTATGTGAAAAATAAAATGTAAAAAAATCAGTGCTGTCAATCTTATCAATCAGTGCTGTGCATATCAGGCACGCGAACGTTGTATAATTTAAGATTACCGGTTAACCACCGGTTAATGAGTCTCAGTAGCCGGTTAAGAGTTTTTTCAATTTTCCCCATCCCGACTGCTAACGGATCCTCGAGACTCTGCCGTGGCTCAAGTCGTAGGGTACTGCACTGCTACACCGGCGACCCGGGTTCGATTGCGGCCCAGGTCCTTTGCCGACCCTTCCCCATCTCTCTCTCCCAACTTGCTTCATGACCAGCTCAACTGTTCCCCAAAATCCAAGAAAAAACACAAAAACAAATGGCTCCTTGATCAGGGTTAGGAGAGGGGATATGGCTGCAAACTCCCGACCTGATTTCGATTAAGCGGCGCATATTGACTTAACATGCCTGTCCTTTTGTCCTGACGATATAGCCCACCTGTAGCCCACTGCACAAGTTGCACTGCACCGTTCCTGGATTAGTGGTTAGGGTTGTGGGAGGTGTTGCTAACAGCCCACTGGTGGCTCATTTCGCCAAAGCAGCGCATCTCGATAGAACAACCATCCCCTACAGACAGGATGTCCTCTCCAGCTCCAAAAAGTTTCTCTCAAACTCCCACAAGTATGCCCCATTTCTTTCACCACCTCGCAAGTCTTTTTTTTAACCAATGTGTTCTTTAATTAAGTTGCTTGCGTGTTGTCTTGATAAGTGAGTAGTCCTTATTTCCTCTATCCTTATGGGAATGATTTTATTCATGAGGTACATGAATCTGGGGGTTGTAGGCTCGGCCAAAGGTGCTGTGCTGCATGTGGGAGGAAGGTCATGAAAACTCTGAGAGAGGGGTTCCATTGGCCCATTGTTTCCGAGTTCTATTATTGCAAGGGGGAGTGGGGAGAAATCCCCCTTTAGGCAGACCTAGGCAGACCTAAGGACTGTTCTATTCAATGCTTGGAGTATTATGACACGCCCCTTTAGGCAGACCGGAACCTGGTCATGTTAGATGCCCATAGCAACCTATTACATTGGCATATCTCTATATACTTAAAGAAAACTCTATGACGGTATGCGCGTGTCGTGTGGGTGGAGCTGGGCCAGAACTTGCATCTCTTGCTGCCGTTGATCTGTCGAGAATGGCTTCTTTGCGGAGATAATCTACTGCTCTTTGTCGAGATGTGCCACTAATAGTAATAGGCTAATAGGCTGTCGGCACTAATAGGCTGTCGAAAACTTAATCGACTTATAATTCACTTCAAATGGAATTATAATAGACTTATATCTCTTATATCTGGCAGTGTTTTCGTGTGATTGGGCAGCTTCATCGATATGAGCTACTAAGAGGCTGTTGTAACAAGGCCCTAACCCTAACCTCTAGGGGTGCTACTGCACGGTAAAATATTCAGTGTTAGCCTAATTCAACACTAGCAGTCAATTTTTTTTTCTTCTTTTTTTTAGACAGGACAGTGAAGAGTTGGACATGAAATGAGTGGGAGATAGACAAGAGAGAATCGGGAAATTACCCGGGTCGGGAATCGAACCCGGGTTGCCCACGTAGCAGTCCAGTGCCCAGCCAACTAAACCACAGCTGGGCCTTGCAGTCAAATTTTAACACTGTACTCCCTAAGTGGTGAATTAACACTCCACTTAACACTGTGTACTTAGCTCATCTAGGCCACACCATAGGGCTGAGCATGGGGCCTGCTTTGTCATGTTTCATGTTTTTTTTTCTGGTCCAATTACCAATTGGAAAAGAGGTGAGGTGACTTTTTTTCTTGTCCATTTGTTCAGGAAGTGCTGTGTATTTTGGCGGTGATATGAGAGAATGCCAGAGTCCAGCATCAATATAAATTCATGTTTCTGTGTTGGAAATGTTTTGTGTTCCCTCAGCCCTTTTTCTTTCTTTTGTTCTGTACGTTTTTTTTCTTCTCTCCATCTCCATGCCTACTCTGTCTCTCTGACTTTCTGTCTCTTTCTGTCTTTTCCCACTACTGCAAAATCAGCTTTAGGCATTTTGGTTTTAAAAGTTTAAAAGGCAGAGTACACAGCCTTTTGGAGAGCACAAAACCTTCAATGAGTCTCTTTCTATAATTTTCTCCTTTTCCACTTCTTGGAAGTCAGTTTCAGGTCACCTGGTGTTAAATGTTTAAAAGGTACAGTATATTACAGCCCTCTCTCTTTCTGTTGTAGGCCTACCCTCACATTCTGTTTTCTGTTCGTCTAGTGTCATGCCCTCTGTCTATTTCTCTGTCTCTCTCTTCTGGAGACAGTCTAATGAAATTCTTGTAAAGAGGGCAGAAAGTGCTGCGTTGCACAGATACCGGAAAGGCTGTTACCAAGGAGACGTTAGGGGGTCAGAGCAGCTTTGACCGACGGCTGTGGTCGAGCGAGATTGCCAAGTTTAGGCGGCGGAATGAGTTTTTCCTCTAAGCTCGGGCCGTTTGATCTCGGATCCAGCCGCCGTCATGATTAGACATTCGGGAAGTTGCCGGACAACCGAAACGGGTAGACGGAGGCATGCAAGATGTCCTTTCATGAGGATTGGTTGAGGTTGGTTCTTGGCTCCAGCCAGGAAGTGAAAGACCAACCCCCTTGCCATGTATTCCTTCTGCCGGATCAGTTAACATGACGGCTGATTTCTCTCTAATTGAGCTGATCTGTTTGTCTGATCTGTGTGCTCCTTAGGACCGGCTGATTGGCAAAAATGGACCAGATGAATCAAATGGAATCAAATTTTAAATTTCTTTGAACAAAATAGCTTTTTTTGCTTCAAACTCAAGGCCATCTTTCTGATAGTACCGGTATAAAAGTGTCAAGCAAGGTGCTTGCTTGCAGAATGCTTCTCCTTTCATAAAGCATTGTTCAGAATGATGGACAGAAAGATATGAGACCTATCAGAAGCTGGGAAATAGAAGGGAGGGGTGGTTGGATGGAGGGGTGGGGTGGGGGTGGGGTGGAGGTGGGGTGGGGGGTCAATCCTAATTACTGTAGTGTTTGTCTCTTTGGTCAGGATGGAGATGCCTCAGGGTCTGCCCTTGATCCATGGAATTACTGTTTGAATTCACACATGAAGAAAAGTATCAAGAAATGTGCTTGCTTGCTTGCAGCATTATCCAACATAATCGACAAACTGATAACCCATCATGAGGAGCAGAGAAACTGAGACAGGGGTGGAGTTGGAGGGAATTGTATTTGTGTGTGTTTGTATGTGTGTGTGTGTGTGCGTTTGTGTGTGTTTGTGTGTGTTTGTATGTGTGTGTGTGTGTGGGGTGTCAGTGCCTAATATTGTTTGTCTGTTTGGACAGGACGACGATGCCTCGGGGGGCGCCGGGCTCTGCGCATAAGTAGATGAATTCCAGGTCAGGGCTTTAATTAGCCCAATTACTGTCATTTCAAGTTCCCAGTGAAGGGTAAAATGATTCCAACATGGGCTAGTCTCTGTGTCTGTCTGTGTGTCTGTGCCCCTGGGAGTGGCAGGGGTGGTTATCTTTAGGTTCATCAGGGTCTGCGATCTAGATTGACGTTTATTTAGGGGATTTTGGTGTCAGAGTGGCTGATAACTTTGACTGGGCCCGGGGCAAAGTCATCTGAAAGCCCCCCGCCCAATATATTCAATGTGATGAGGACACTGTTCTGGGGCCCCTTCTCCCTGGGCCCGGGACAACGGACCCCTTTGTCCAGCCCTGTCTGTTTGACTATTTGGTGGCTGTAGTTGCTCTCTTTACTGGAGTACTTCAGGACCAACAGCCCCTTATCACAAATCATTTTTAAAAAAAGTTATTTTGGTCTGTTTTTAAATTATTTTTTTCTGATAGGATAGCGGGAGAGAGACCGGAAACAGGTTGGGGTGGCCCTACCGTGGTTGATATGGTAGGGCACGCATTTGCCACTCAGCCGACCCGGGTTCGATTCCCGGTGCAGGTCCATTGCCGGTTCTTCCCCATCTCTCTCTCCCAGCTCATTTCCTGTCTCTCCTCCACTGTACTGTCTCACAAAAACCAATAAAGACTGAAAAGCCCCAAAAAATACTTAAAAAACAAAAAAAAAAAAAAAACAGGTTGGGGGAGAGAGAGAGACGGGGAATAATTGGGAATTGGCCCGGACCAGAATCGAACCTGGGTCACCGGCGTAGCACTCCAGTGCCCAAGGCTGGGCCATCACAAATAAACTTTAATAACCTTTGACTTCACAGCCAACTCCTCCCCTGTCCCCCCACACCGATTTCCTCTTCCCCATCTGTGTTTGTTATTCTTCACACTGTTCTCTCCCAATCCCACAATGCACTGCTTGATGGCCTCATGGGATTCCGCCAGTGGAACTCTATGGTAGCGGGTGTCTATCTCTATGGCATGCCACTGAAGTAGGGACTTGGCCTCTTGCTCTGCCTGAAAATATGGCATTCTTTTCTCTCTCTCTCTCTCTCTCTCTCTCTCTCTCTCTCTCTCTCTCTCTCTCTCAGTTTGGTGCTGTCTTTATGGAGCTCCCCCTTCCACCCAATGACTTTTTTTTATGCTTTAACGGCCGGGGCATAAAAATAAGGCAGAGCATGGAGAGCATAACAGCGGGGTCCCGTCATCGCTAAATTGGTCCAAAGTCAATCATGCTGCTTATTGGATGGCATGCAAGAGATGCGCTTTTTGTGAAGGATGTGAAGAGCAAAAATAAAACTCTGTCTCTCCCCCTCTCTCTCTCTCTCCCCCCTTTCTGCTGTGGCCTGAACTGATGCAGTTAGACAAAGATGGCCTTCAATCTCCAACCTCCCAGAGGGACTTTGCTTTTGACTTCTGCAAGCAGAGGCCACATGTAATTGCCAGTGGTTACGCAAATGGTGCCAGTCCGTAAGGAGAAAAAGGCCCAGTGTCACACACACACACACACACACACACACACACACACACACACACACACACACACACACACACACACACACACACACACACACACACACACACACACTCAATACATACAATGTGATTGGTACCTAATTCCCAAAACCCATCTTTACCCTGGGCCTGGGGCAACTGCCCAGTTTGTCCATCCTCTGTCCTCTGCCCAGACTGTGGCTCCCTCTCCGTTAGTAATTTCCAGTGATGTAAGAGAGGATCCTTGGTGAAAAAAAACGTCTTGTCGGAAATTTGGAAAGGGTGCAACTTTGGGCCCAAAATGTCAAACTTAGAGAAGATTCAAGAATAAGCAGACTTTATTAGCTTCAGGTTTTGAACCCAGGATTGTAACTTCTGTTTCCAGTGACGTTGCCCAGATTGGATAAACCCGTGATGAAAGACTTGGATATTTGGAGAAGACGGGCATACTGAACCAGGGAAGAACCAATGAATTGTATTTGTCAGTGGTCCAATGGGGATTGCGAATAATACTACACTTAAATAATCTGTTATGATAAATAACATAGAAACAAAGTGGTGAATGAATAAATCCTTATTATAAACCAGTGAAATTAAGTCGTGAAGAGTGAAATCTCATGACTGAGATCGATGCTTCACCCAAGGCCTGGCAGATTCTGCTGATTAGAGTGGTCTGTTGGGTTTTGGTTTATGGGTGAATTCATGTAAATTGGACCACTTTTTTCTATTAACTCATATGCAAAAAAGTGGCCCAATTTACCTGAACTCCTGTGTTTGTGAGGGTTTGCTGCTGTTGATTAGAAGAAGGGCCAGCGTTGTTTAAGTTGTTGTTTTCTATTAGCAGATGTCAGGGTGGTACAACAACAGCAGATGCCGCTATTGTATGGATTACATTTTTTGTCTGTACTGGATTGTCTAAAAACCATATTCATTGCTCGTGAATTCATTTCCATTTCATTTACACGAGAGTGGCATTAGCTTGAACCACCTGACGTCTGATTCTAAATCCCATCCCATTTAACCATTTTTATTGGTCAGCACTTGAAATTGGGATTGTGACTTCTGCTTCCAGTGATGAATCCAGTTTTTGAGGGGGTGGGAACGCCCGGGCGTTTGGAAGAGGGGCAAAAATTAGACCCAGAGAACTTATGAAATATTGTTGGTGGGGATTTGTAACTTCTATTTCCAAATTGGAAAAAGTCAAAGCGGTCTAACCCAGAGAGGGATCAAGGAGCTATTCATCAGTAGTGAGATGGGGATTGTGAATAATAACCCTCATTTGTACACCTAAGCTGCAATGAGAAATGGGTCAATGACAGGCTTTTAGGCAGGATTTTTTTTTAGGGTGTCTAACTTTTTTTAACCTGTCATTGTGCGTGGTGCCCCGCGACGCCTCGACCTGCAGGCACAAGTGTTTTAGGGCGATCTTGGGGTATTCTCCCCCGCAAAATTTTTACACTTCTAATGCTCTCAAACGCAATTTCCTGCAATTTGAGGAGCAAATTTTGACCACCATTGTATGGACTTAAATAATTGGTGAATAAATAAATGGTTATTGATTGAAGTTATGAAGACTTCAGGAGCACAATATCTTGCCTGAGAGATTGGGAGCACTGATGCTTTACCAAAGATTGGCTGCTGAAAAATAGTGTGGCACAACCAATGTCAGGCCGGCGTTGGCTGTAATCTTCTCCTATATGGGGGGGGGGTTAGCTGTAAAGTTTGAGAGCCCCAGGTTTAGGCGTTTGTCAGATAATGTGGGACCTTTGCCAATTTGTTTTCACCACGGGCTGTCTGTCTTCTCTGCTTCCTTACACTACACTACTCCCTCCTTCCCTCTTCTACCTCCCTCTTCCTCTCTGCGCTCCCTTTCTTTCTCTCCCTCCTTTTCCCTTTCCGCCCTCCCTTTCTTTCTCTCCCTCCTTTTCCCTTTCCGCCCTCCCATTTTCTTTTAATCTACTTCATCTGTGACTGACTTGCACTCTTTTTTTTCCCCCGCCCCCCCTCACTTCTTTGAAAGAGTATGCTTCGATGGAGTGGTGGCGTATGCAGGGGTGCCGACAGGGGGGGACAAAGGGGACAGTTTTCCTGGTCCCAGAGCGATAAGGGGCCCAGAATTGGGTCCTCAATGCATTGTATGTATTGGGCTGAGGGGCCCTGTCAGACGACTTTGTCCTGGGCCCAGCAAAAGCTGTCAGCGTATGACAGTAATGGATGACGACTAATTGCACGTCCTGTGCCTGCAGCCAGACAGACGAGTTTCTGGTTTTCCGTGGTATTTGTGCCAACTAAGCTTCCCCAAGGTGCACTTTTCATTCACGCATCAGTACCTGTGTGTCTCTGTATGTCTGTTGTTTTGCCAGCCAATTGGGTGTTGGGCTATTGTTGCTGTGTGCATGTGTACACCAATGTGTGCTGAATACTCTCCGGTGATCAATGAAATTGTGTCTGTGTTTCTGTAACGTGTGTGCATTTGTGTAATGTATGGATTTGTGAGTGTTGGTGTGCGTGTGTGTGTTTGAGAGAGAATTTGTGTGTGGTGTCGATCAGTCCCTGTTAGTGTGCAAAAGGATATGTGTTGTGCATTGATTAATCCAACTCCAATGACTAACCTGCTGGGGAGTATTCCAAGAACATGGTTAAATGATACATCTGGATGAGTTATCCTGCTTGAAGCTTAGTACATCTGCTAATAGATGGCACACATGTGTCACTTTAAGAAAATAAGGACAGGGGCGCTGTGGCGCAGCGCGCTAAGCCCCCCACATTGGGCTTGCATGCCCACCCACGGGGACCCCGGTTCGATTCATTTCCCGATCCTCCCCTGTCTCTCTGTCCCATTCGCTTCCTGTCACCATCTTCAACTGTCCTGTCAAATAAAGGCATAAAAGTCCTAAAAATATTTTTTTTTAAAAAGAAAATAAGGACCACCTTCTCTTCTCTTAGATTAGATCATTTACCACTAGTTCTACCTCAAGGTTAACTTACCCTGGAGTACTACTTGGCCAGGGTCTTGCCATAGTCCCCTGGATGACCTGGCAGTGGGGGTGTAGAGGAGGATGGACTTCCTGTCCACAGATGACCATATGACCTATATACAATTTGCTTGTCACTAACTTTTGATTTTTTGATCAGTTTCATCCTAAATGAGATGTAAATTCACTTTTTAAGAGGTTTCAAAATGTGAATTTAGGATTTTTAGGCATCCATAGGACAATCTGATGGGTGACAGGTTTCCTGTCATAGGTAGTGAAGGTAAGGTTGGGAAAGGCTTCAGGTGATCAGACTGGAACCTTGGTTCCCATGGGCATACAATCCTAGCCTGGCTCTCACGCAGACCGCTTCGTGCATCTTCGTTAAACTTCGTGAGCTTGCACGGGGTTGGTAACAACCACCGTGAGAACCAGGTTAATGCAATCCCGGTTCATTTCTAGAGCTAACATTTTCTTTTCTTCTTTCATGACTTTAAAGGTGAGCTGTCAACCATCTTTTTCTGTTGTATTTTTTATGCCATTCTGCTAAAGTGGGCAGCACTGCTGCTACCCAAGCTATCCTCATTGGACGTCACTGGCACACAACACAGCCAGCCAGTGTTGCCAGATGTGTCTGATGAAATCCCGCCAGAAAGTTTTCAAAAAACGCCAAAATCCGCCCAAATTCAACAAATTACATTGACTTTTATAGGCCCAAAACGGCTGGAAAAAACGCCAAATGGCCAATTTTTCGCCGTTTTTACCCGCAGCCGCTCATCCCAAGTAGCCCAATTGGGCAGGCACCCGCCCAATCTGGCAACACTGCAGCCAGCACTCTAGTGGCTTCCTGTTATGCCCAGGCCAGGCCCATGTCACCCACCTACGGAGGACAGTGTCATGGAAATGATAATAATGACAAATGAAAAACATGTTGTTTTGATTTGTTGGTGGCTAATACATTGTTATAAATAGTGACACTGTGTGATTTCATGTGAAATGACGGAATACAGTATATAGTACATATTTCTACAAGAAATTCATTTTAAAAACGGAATCATCATGCACAGATTCAATCTGCGATATGAAAAAATGGTCCCCTTAGTTTGTGTTTTTCTATCCATCATGCAAGGTGCACTGTGTAGGATGGGGGCCACAGTAGGTATTGCAACTATACTGCTCATTAAAACTGTGCTGCCTATTGCCAATTTTAATAATTTACACTACATGGCTGTTGTGGTAAGCAAGTTTATTTGTACAGCATCAGCATTCATACAGCATAAGGGTGTAAATCACAGCCTCCATGACAATACGATTACGGTATCGATTTCTTAAAGCTGGTATTCAATTATTTTCGATACTTAAAGGCCAACTTCCGATAAAACTCAGTTTTACTCACTCCTTTCGAAGATCGGACGGTCACCCCAAGTTAAACTCACTTGCAAGGCTCTCATAGCGGTGCGTCAACTCTCCTGGCTGTGTTTCCCGGTGTTTCCCAATTTACATAAATAATGCAGAGAAACGAGCGAATCACGAAAGCCTTTCTGTGTTTCGTCACGTCGAAAGGGCCTAAGAAAAATAAATGTTTGGTTGTTTGTTGTCAGGTTTGGTCATGGGTCGGTCGGATTTTTTTTTTTTTTTTTAAATTTTTTTTTTTTTTTTTTTTTTTTTATGTCCGACCCCCCAACCCCCCACATGCGCCAGATTTCGTCATAAACGTTGTTGAACAATGCCAAGGACGATAGTGGAGTGAGGCCTACAGCTAAAGCTACAATATAAGCATTAATGAGGCAATTATACTGACCGTCACCGAAATGATAGGCACATAATACCGTTTCTGGCAATAGGCTACTTGTCCAGCTGTCAGTTGCCCGACACTGCTATTTTAGCTCCTGTAGGCCTATGTCCCGTTAACTTTTTTAGATGCGTCCCACGCATCTCTATAAGAGGCTTTGGTGTCCGTCCGTCCGTCCGTCCGTCCGCCCGCCCTCCCGTGATCCGTTTCTGAATTGTGATTCCCTCTTGTGATTCCCCCTCTTGTGATTCCCTCTTGTGTCCACAAGGTGGCAGTCGCTCAGTTTTGGCCTGGAGCTCATGCGTGCAATGCCAGTGAGAAAAACATGGCGGCACTTCCTGTTGATTTTCACATGAAAGTTTTGCTTAATTTAAAGTCCCTAAGCGACTATAAATGTTGTGGCTTCCATATATTGATGTAAAAGTGCCCCACGAAGTAATGAAGCACAACAAAGTTACTCCACATTACCATTTGACCACTCGTTTTTCTATGCTAACAGGGTAGCTAATGTAGCATTGTAAATGATCCAGGGAGAAAGGGGGAAATGTTGTGATTTCAGTCCGCCTGAGGCAACGATTTTCGTGGGGAAGATGACCTGCATCTCGGTGGCATTGAACCACGCCCCCGTGCCTTATTTGGCTCGCTCAGCACGTGCGTCCTCAGTCCAATCGCAATGCTTTATTTTCCCCAGACGTTTAATCGCATTTAAGTGAAAGTGCCATGTATACACATCGCAAAATAACTCTTAATCCGATCTATTTAAATCGCATTTATTAAATCGGACTTAAAAACATCATGTACACGTAGCCAATGTCTCATTGATTAGTTTATGGAACTTACTGTTTGTCTGTTACGGTCCACGAAGACAATATCCACGTGAAAACGCAAACGCCTGCAAACCACTGTTTTGACAGAAAGACAGTTCACCTGTCGCCTACTCTGTTTTCTTCCCAAAGCGGCATTTAAAAGTATTCCATGAAATCCAACATCAACGTCACTTCAAATAGGCGACAGCACATTGACAGTAAATAGATATTTACTCTCAATGTGTGACAGCATCATGCACACACATGAAATAACACTTCAGTGAGGGGGGGACATCACTGCTCTCATATTAAAGTGAAAAGAGAATTTCACATTTTAGTTTATTTAATGTAGGCCTATGTAAAATTGCAAATAGCCTATTCATTGAAATCTGTCCAGAAAGGGTTGTAATGTTTGCCTGTTTTTTATGTTTGTAATTATTATTATTTTTTTTTTAATAAAAAATCGTGATTAAAAAAAAAATAGCCTAACAAAAATAGAGATTTTATGTTAAAAAAAAATGTGATATGGGATGGACCGATGGCCCCCCTAGCTAAATTCGCCTTAGGTCCCCACATTGCTAAATGTAGTGTAAGGGATTATTTTGAAAAGACAGTAACATGTAATCAGCAATGCATTACAGTTTTTCAGTAAATTGCCCAACACTGTTGAAATCCTATGGTACTTTTTCAAATCCAGGCTTATACAGTACATGGTAGGCTTATTGATAAATTGCCTTGACAGGTTATGAGGAGGCCAAGGGGGCGTTTGGGCAAAAAAGGTTCAGAACGGGCATAGACGGACGCATCTGTTGTCCGCCTGTTGGACTTGTTTTTTTTACTCCTTCCCATGTCTGTTGTAGACCATATTTTCCTTGGGATGAAGGTTCTGGCTTGCTATTTACACACTTTTTTTTGTTTTACGCGAGGATGACGCCTGAGGCGATATGAATGAAGGCTGATCGAGGGATAACATCGTCATTGCCATTAAATCATTATTGTAGAAAACTGTAGTAGTATAGGTCTTCATCGAACAGTCGTATTTGTGGCGACATCATCGTTAATTTCTATTTCATTATTTGGAGGAGGTGCGGAGAGTGAGACAGGTGCCCTGCTGCTGCGCAATGGTGGAGGGACAAGCAGAGAGAGAGAGAGCGAGAAAATAACGGGCGCAGGCAGGACAACGGACTTCTCGGTTAACAAGGCCTTGTGGTAAATGAAAGAATGAAGGAAAACTTGGCCAAAACGTTTCCCTTCTCTCATATTAAAATGTTTTACAAGGTATTAATCTAGTTCTACTTTAGTATTGCTGTAAGGAGTTATGCATCTCGTCGAACATGCAACGTGACTGAATGGAAACCCTTTTCTAACACGACGAGACAATATCAATACATTCAAAAATCGTGGATACTTATACTGTCTGTGTGTTGCATTTCGAGGCGGGTGGTCAGGCTGTCAGTGTCGGGTGAGGTAAGGCGATTGACTTATCATTTGACAGGCATTTTCGCCAGGTTCCCAAACCAGCCTACATCGTAGGCTATTATTCTGCAAGAACGCTGTCAGGCAAGTTGTTTAAAACGTACGAGCTACAACGACTACCAATTAGCATGTTGTAGCATAATAATTAGCCTACAACGTGACCGAGTAGGTGCGCAACTATGCAATGACATTTGGCCCGGGGTTTTCTAATATCAATCCGGGCCGCGCGTGTGTGTTGCTCCTATGTGGATAGTCATGCGATGCAAATTCAGTAACTTGCAGGCAGGTAGAAAGTGAGAGATGGCGAGTTATGGGAATGAAGAAACGTGTTGTGTCTTGTCTATATGAACAACCATCCACACAACATCGATATTTTTCTGAGGATTCCAAAAACTCGAAAAAAAAATTTTGGGTCGCACAAAAAATGATAGGGTCAGTCGGCAACCGGAACCAAAGCATTATTTTTTCTAGGCCAAGAAGGTGTTGCCCACAAAGGTTTATATCGACCCATTTATCTAAAAACATGTAGAGTAATTTTTTTCTGCTTGTTTTCAAAACAAGCAACGTCTGGTGGCCCGAAACATAGCTTAGCTTAGCTATCAGCTGGTTGCTACTCTCAGGTACACACACAGCACAAAGCCTCATACATAAAGCCAGCTCACTCTGGTTGCTCCGTGCCTGCAGCTCGCCTAGGGGTCGCTGTCGAAAGAGCACAGCCCTGAATGGAGCCTGCACGCCTCCGTTGGCGCCCCTATAGTGCAGTACCACCCGGGGAAGTGGCGACTCTGTTTCCCATTACATTCTCTCCAAGAACTGGAGGACTGAGCCAATCAGAGACGCGTTTCTTCGAGAGCAGGAGGAGTGAGCCAATCAGAGACGCATTTCCACGAGAAACACGGAACACTCTCTCGTTTCTCCACAAGCCACCTTGCCAGCTTGCAAAAACGTCTTGAAACAAAGCAACCAGAACGTTTTTTAAAACAGGACCAACGCGTAACACATTCAATAACAATGGGGAACAAGGCAATATTAATTAAATGACGTTGAGAGGCCATCTTTAAGAATTCCCCACGATACCATAAGATTCGATTCGATACGATTCAATTTTTTCCAATTACTTAACTACTTCTATTATGTTATGGAGTAAGGGCGTTGGACAGGGGCCAGCGATTTGATATTTTCGATACTTAAGAATGCCCTTAAGAATAGGATCGATGCATCGATACATTTTGATTATTATTTACACCCCTATACAGCACATACAACATTCATACAGCAGCAGTAAATCATGTGTACAAATATAAAAGCCAAGAACAGCGTACTGTATGTCAGCACTGCTGAAGGTGAAGGACAAACGTGTGACACTTGTGACATGCGGGTGTGTCAGAAGAGCCATAGAAGTAGACGTCTAGTAGATAAACATGTCACCGACCGCCGAGCAACAGTGTTGTCAGATTGGGCTGTTTCCCGCCCAATTGGGCTGCTTAGGATGACCGTGTGCGGGTAAAAGTGGCATTTAGCAGAAAAACCCGCCCGATTTTTGCCATAGAAATCAATAGAATTGGGCGGGATTTTGTGCTTCTAGGTGGGTTTTGAGCATTTTTTGGGCTGGAAATCATCAGCCTCATCTGGCAACCCCGCCGAGCGAGCACTTTTCAGAGGGCCCAGCTGGCAGTGATACGATGCCATGCGATGCAGCCTTCAGAATGGGCTGCTAAATGGTTGCCAGGAATAAGTCTGCCCTGAAACGTTAGCCGTGCTGCTGACACCATCACGGCACCCGCCCCCAAAGCCCCCATCGTCAGATCGAGTGCATTCCTCTCCGGAAAATTCCTTTGAAGCCCAGCCTGGGCGGGGAGGGTCATCGTGGCGGGCAGGGCCGGAATAAGGTGCCGTGGGGGGCCACAAGGCTACAGGTTGCTGTGCCCCCCACCCCCCCCCCCCCCCAAAGCTAATTTCACAACATATTTACAAAGACAGTGTCAGAATTACAAGCTAGGAATTAAGGAGAACATGTACACCCACTGTACTCAACGCAACAGATTCTGCAATTTTTCATTTTTGGCCGATCAGGGCCCCCCTAGCAGCCAGGTGGGGGCCCCTAGGCTGCAGCCATATCTAGCCTGTGCGTTAATCCTGCCCTGGTGGCGGGGTTGGTTGGTTGGCTGGCTGGCTGTGGCATGTGTTGTGGCGGGCAGGCAGGCAGGCGGGTGAATGGATGGGATGGGATGGGATGGGATGCTGGCGGAAAGATAATGCCCGCTGACGGGACGCATTTAGCGGAGGAGGGGAGCTAGCGATCGTGTTCGCCGGCGTTCGGTGAAATGAGAGATCATCAGAAGAATATTTGGGAGGAAGGAAGGAGGGAGGGAGGGAGAGAGAGAGTGGGAGAGAGGGAGAATGGTACGGGACAGGATGGACTTAGAGGCCCACTAATGTAAAAGTCAGACCTCTGCTCAGCTGTGGTATTCTGTTTACTTGCCACCTCAAAGTCCTGACTTGTCATTTAGGGGTAGGGATTACACAGTAGTATTCTTGGACATGGGGGGGGGGTCCCAAGTTCACAGATCCATCCATCCATGTGGTCTTGCTCTTTAAGCACGTGCTGCATTTTTTTGCTGGGGGCTATTCTTGGCTTTGGGGGTCCCATGCATACAAACATCCATCCATCCATCCATCCATCCATCCATCCATCAATGTGCTGCTGATCTCTAAGCATGTCCCTCTCTCTCTTAGTCACGTGCAGCAACTCCGCCACTATGTGTCTGTCAGTCCGTCTCTCAGAAAGCAGTTTGACGTACGTCCCAACGTATGCCGATAGACCTTGTTTTTTCTGCGCAGCCCCCTGCAGAGCCTTATTTACTCTGGACTTTGAAGTCTGAACATAAGGTCATGTGGGCGTCATGGGGGTCTCGTGCACTCACAAAGATCCATCCATCCATATGATGTTGATCTCTAAGAATGTGCTGCAGTTTTTCTGGGGGTCTTCTGTATTTTTTATTCTTTTTCTATACCTTTTTATTTTAGTGAAGTCAGACAGGAAATGAGTGGGGGGAAAGAGAAAGGGTTGGCAAATGATCGGGGTCGGAATCAAACCTGGGTCGCCGGCATAGCAGCCCAGTGCCCTACCGTTAGAGCAACGGTAGGGCCAGGGTCTTCTGTTTTGACAGTGGTGGTCTGATGCATACAAAAGTCCACCCATTAATTTATGTATTGTTAGTCTCTAAGCACATGCTTACACTTCTTTAACCCCAGCACAGCTATTTGTGTTTGTTTTTCCACTTGCCTCCAGGCTTTGGTCTTGTGATCACTGTGGTCTCTCTCATGGCCTATCAGGGAGGTATGGCTAGACCACAGAGTTGGATCACTGACGTGACGCTTTTTATTGATTTTTTTTGGGTGTGGTGGGTGCGGAAAGGCCAGTGGGCAACGGGAGACTTCCAACCACAACACAACACAACACAACACAGTCCTATCACCACCACCCAAAACTCCCACCAGAGAGGTTTTAAGGGTATTACGAGAGACTCTACTCACCACTCTTCCGACTGGTACTGTCCTCTAGGGGCGCCAACGGAGGAGTGCAGTTGAATTCAGTTCATGCCTCACCCGTGCAAGGGGGCAGCCCCCAATGGTGCCCGAAAGTGAGCTGTGCGACAGGACGGTGCCATGCTCAGGGTACCTCAGTCATGGAGGAGGATGGGGGAGAGCACTGGTCAATTACTCCCCCCACCGACCTGGTGGGTTGAGAGTCGAACCGGCAACCTTTTGGCTACAAGTTCGATGCCCTAACCGCTTACCCATGACTGGCCTGACTTTTGTCACTTGCAGGCAGTCGGCATGGACTAGCTTACCCCATCCGTTCCGGTTCACAGCATCCTCAACATTGATTGGTATCAGAACCCTCGTCTGGGCCGACTGCGGTGATGCGTACAGTAATGGGTGTTCCATCACCCCTGGCCGTCTGTGAAAGTGAAAGTGAAAGCCCATTGGGAAACTCCAACTCCCATTGTCATTGTGACACAGCACTCCACAGCACACAAGTGAACACTGCACACTGCACACAACGAAATTGCATTTATGCCTCACCCGTGCAAGGGGGCAGCCCTCAGTGGCGCCCCATGGGGAGCAGTGCGGTGGGACGGTACCATGCTCAGGGTACCTCAGTCATGGAGGAGGATGGGGGAGAGCACTGGTTGATTACTCCCCTCACCAACCTGGCGGGTCGGGAGTCAAACCGGCAATCTCTGGGATGCAAGTCTGACGCCCTAACTGCTCACCCATGACTGCCCACTGTATACTGTATCTGTATACTGTATCCAAGGCTGCTGACAGGTTTTACTAGGCCTGGGACAAAGTAATCTGGACCCCCACCACCACCAAACAATGTAATGAGAACCCAACTTTGGGCCCCAAATCTCCCTGGTCCCAGGACGACTGTCCCCTTTGTCCGCCCTGTCGGATGGCGTCTCTGACTGTATCTCTCTGTTGTCCTCACACCAGACAGGCTCTCTGGCTGGAGCCGGAGCTGGAGCACCCTAAAGACACGAGAGAGAGATATGGCTTTGATGGCAGCGAGACAGATCAGGGCAAGTGCCATCATGTCTGTCAGCTACTAGATAGTCTTTCACTCCCACACTTTCACTTGGCTGGTGTTTGGTGTGTGGCGGGCTGCTCAAGTTGTTTCGTTCTAATGGGTCCCTTGAAGCTCTCTATCATGGGTCCCTTCAAGCGCTCTCTCTCTCTCTTTCTCTGTTTTGCTCTCTCTCTCACTCTCTTTCTTTTTTTCTTTCTTTCTTTTTTTCTCTTTTTCTTTCTTTCTTTCTTTCTTTCTTTCTTTCTTTCTTTCTTTCTTTCTTTCTCTCTCTCTCTCTCTCTCTCTCTCTCTCTCTCTCTCTCTCCCTCTCTCTCTCTCTCTCACCCCCCACCCGCTCTATTTACCACTCTGGCTGTTCTGTGGTTGTGGCTTCCATTTGGTGCATGAGCGAGGTGGTGTTTGTTTTCACAACACAGTAAGAGTTTGTTTGAATTAATCAAAGGGACTAATTGGTTATACCTGGTTTTAGCTCAACGGTTTCAGTAAAACACGAAGAGATGCACAGTGGGGATCAGATTTTTTTGTCATTGCTTCTGCGAAAGTTCAGTCAGCAACATGACGACTGCAACAGTGAAAATACTTTAAATAATATATGATGTAATGGTTGAAATAGGCCTAAATTAAATTCAAAAACACTATGTATTGTGAAAACTATGTAAAAATGTTATTGTTATGATTTTGTAAAGTTATTTGTAATATGCATGGGTTCTGACATCTGTTGTGATGTAATGGAAGGCTTATGTCCTGTCATAGACGAAAACCCGGTACATCACAATATCACAAGGAACGTTTTTTTTCCACTCCTTTTCCTATCTAAGTCTTCTGGTCAGTGTCTGCCTTACTTCTGCTAAGTGTCGGATGAACTGCTACATCAACATTTGGTATCTGTTTGAAGGAAAGTGACAATGGTTGGCGAAATATCAAAGTGTCTAAAATTGTCCCTATTCTTTATCTGAAGACATTGTGTAATAACAAAAGGCCCTTGCGTCACAATCAGGCTGTAGGACAAAGACAGAGGTGTACAAAGCAGAAGTAGAACTAGGCTACTCTTACTGATGCAATCACAACACTGTTAAACGATGTAGCATACTTTATACATCAGTTATTTCACTGTGCCTCATGAATTAGGCTTTTACTTCTGCTTAATACACTTTAAAGGGACACTGCAGAAAATGGTCAAAAATGGTACTGCAACTATGCTGCGAATTGAAAATGGGCTGCCTATTGCCAAATTTGAACTTTTCATGAAAGTTTCCGAAGTAATAAACTAATATTTTCTAGTATGGTCCAAGTGCAGTCATTTTTGCAGCTAAAAATGGCTATTTCTGGAAATTCAAAATGGCGGACCATGGAGAAGATCCCCCTTTTCATGTATGAAAAGTGCAATTTTTCCAGTCATAGTGAATACTACAATTTGATGGTGGTGGTAAGCATTCATAAAAAAAAGTAACATTAATGAATGGGAGGCATGAAGTCTGGAAATAAACAACTAAAAATCTCACACAGTGTCCCTTTAAGACAAAGATGTGCTATGCCTAATGAAAGTAGTACATGTGCAATAAACAAGCCCTTGCCATTAGGTTTCCTAAAACTGACCAGGCAACCGGCCAGGCAACTGACCAGGCAAGACTCATACTAGCAAACACACATGGCTGATTTAGTTTATTCCCAAAAGTTTTGAGTAAACGATTGTGTCCCGAGCATTAATCTTTCGGTTGTCACCCGATTGCCAGTTTCCATGTAGCGAGAGAGTGCACGTATCCTGTGTCCCTGTGTCCTGTTCTGGCTGGGCCCAGGAGGCACGCAGAGTCGACCGTGTTTCCTGGAGAGCACAGCACTTCCACACGTCCCTTTCTCATGCCCTGGATGTACGGTAGGGGAAACATTTGGAGAGAGCAGAGAGCGGGGTAGTGGTGGGGGTTATTGGAGAGAGGGGGGCCCAGGGCCGGACCTTTCTGGAAGACCGATAGCCGTTGTCAGGCGAGGCTTACATCTTATCACTCTGACCCCCCCTCCCCTTAGGACCCGTCACCTCCTCCCCTCTTGTCAGAGTTTCCATGAGGATGTGTGCTGGGAAGGGGGGACAGATTAGGGCTCTCCCAAGCCTGTCCTGTCCTGTCCTGTCCTGTCCTGTCCTGTGCTGCTGTGGCTGTGCTGTGATGTCCCAGACCTGCAGGGCCAGATTAACGCGCCTAGGCTAGATATGGCAGAAGCCTCAGGGCCCCCCCCATCTACCAGGGGGGGGCCTGATTGGTCAAAAGTGGAAAAAATGCAGAATTGTGACAAGATGTAATATTGAAAAAAGTCTTCTGCCTAGTTGAGTGTAGTGGGTTGACATAATTACGAGGTAGAAATTAAGGATAACATGACACTGTACGTATATGTACATTTGTCGCTAAATTTACCTGGGGGGGGGGGGGCAGAAACATGTAGCCTAGGGACCCCAGACTTAATCTGGCCCTGCATAACACCACTCTGCCCTGTGAAGGCAGGAAGTGGAGGAAAAACCCACTTCCTTCCCCGCTTAGCATCAGCGAATCGGATGACACTTGGTTTCCCCTGTTTTGGGATTGCTTGGTTTGGGATTGAGGGGGTGGCCAGGTGGGGAACAGGAGGATGTCAAAGAATGATGATGCTAACTTGCCCTTGTCACCTCGCAGTGAGCATGCTTTGGGTGGTGGGGATGGGATCATGTACTGTAGTCTTTGCTCAGGCCCCTGCAGTGTGTTTCTTCACCGGGTAAGAATTTCCCTCTGTTTCTGTTTCTGTTTCACGCTTCTTTTGGGTCTGTGGCTACAGGCTGTTGACCTCATCCTGAGGGGATGACCTCATTTCCATTATGGAGAAAGTGACATCACAACTTGACATGAACCCTACTTCTCCCGACATACACAAGTAATGCTTCTATTTTCCTCCGTCTGCGTTCCGAGAGACATACAGTACATTCTCCTCCAATGACTACACAGGAATTTGCAAGGCAAAACCCTTCTTGTGATGGAACTGAAAAGTACCTCATCCTAATGTTTAGAAGATCCACACTGTCCCACTACACAGTAATGCCCTTGGTTTTTCCATTTACATTCAAAGGAATATTACCTTCAGTAAACTAAGTAGTAAACTGAATGAACCTGTCTAGCGGCAGAAAATATTTTCATCTGTTGAGTTGGTCTAGTTCTGTATCGTTGGAGGTTGGGCACAATAAGACGGTTAATGTGTGTCCTTCAACCTCAATGCAAGTTTTTTTTTCCCCCTTTTTCCCCCTTTTCCCCCATAATGGTGGGTTAGCCACTCTTTGGGTGGGTTGGTCAGTTAGGCAGTTTGATTGACAACTGTTAAGTCCCACCCACAGCTTTCTGAACTACCGGTATGTAGCTGTGCCAGACCATTTTCTATTAGTCTGGCTTGCCAAGGCTAGGAGAAAATACATTCTCTCTCAAACGCCCATTCTGATTGGATTGAGAAATACTTCAGCAAGTTGGCTTGTGGTAACTTTTTTTTACTGACCTGTGTGAAAAGATGTGGACGTCTATATTTCTTTGCAGGTGTACCCTTAGTGTAGGCTCAGTCAGCAGTATTGGAAGACGTTTTGAGTGGCAAACAGGCACTGAATCCAAATGTTATTCAGTAGCTTGGTTTCATGAGCCCATCAGTCGACACATCAGTGATCACTTAAAGTGTATCTTTACCAGGGGCTGCTGGCTGGCTGGATGTTTTTGTACATTCTTTGTAGTGGCTTTAAGGCCTTTGTTGAGATTGGACGGGAAAGAGTTTTGGACAGGAAAGTAATGAGAGAGAGAGAGACAGAGGGGTCATTCCACGCCAAATCAACAAGAGCCCGCGCACTTAGGTCTCAAAAAATTCTGAAAATATTACCAAGTGTACCCGTGGTACTTAAGAGAAACACTGTAAATTTATTTGAATGAAAAATGTATACTTTCCGTGTTACAGCCAATTTTACTGGGGGAGGGGGGTGCCCATTTTGTTCACACTCTTTTTTTTGTCAAAGTTCACAAGCCCGTAGCTCAATAACTAAACCATGTAGGAAGCTCAAATTTGGCATGCTGGTACATAGATAGGAATAATTTGTTGCTAAAAAGAAGACTTCATGGAGAATGAAGAAAAAAATAAAATTAAAATCTGTGGACAATCCCACAAGGGGTTCTGGAGCTCTGAAAATGACACCCAAAATGATTTGTCAGACTTGTGAGGTCTTCTGGTCAAACACTGATGGGGTTTCCTTTCTATTTATAGCTTTTTATGAGAGTGTTCCCACTTGTCTCTACAAGGGGAAAAAATCAAGAGGCTATGTTGGGCACAAATATGTCTTCTGAAGGCCTAAACAGAGCACAGCCAAAAACTCCAGTACAATTTGTATCATCTTTGAGGGAATGCTATGACGATGCAGGATCATACAGACCAAAACTGACAGTTTAGCAACAAATTATTCCTATCTATGTACCAGCATGCCAAATGTGAACTTCCTACATGGTTTAGTTATTGAGCTACGGGCTTGTGAACTTTGACAAAAAAAAGAGTGTGAACAAAATGGGCACCCCCCTCCCCCAGTAAAATTGGCTGTAACACGGAGAGTATACATCTTTCATTCAAATACATTTACAGTGTTTCTCTTAAGTAGCACGGGTACTCTTGGTAATATTTTCAGAACTTTTTGAGACCTAAGTGTGCGGGCTCTTGTTGATTTGGCGTGGAATGACCCAGAGAGAGATTGGGTAAGTTTGAGAAAGGCTGGAGATGAACCTTGATCCCCCTGAGCAAGTTTCCCAATCAGGGTATGGGGCACTAGCCTGGTACTGACCACCCCATAATACTACAATTTCATTTCCTATTCAGGAAATTGTAGTATTATGGGATGGTCCTTACCAGGCTAATGGGGCACCACCCGGATGGGCGTTTTTATTCCTGGTGCAAGCAGTCCTAGCAGAAGAGCTCAGTGAGGGTGTCTCTCAGAGGGGTGACGCTTTCTCAACATGGTGGCCGAAGGATTTCGCATGTGTCTGTCAACCTCCACACGGTACAGAGAGGCAGCTAGCCGGTGTTCTGACAGATTTTCCTACATTGTCATATTTTCCTACGTTATATTGTTTACAGTAAAATACAAAACAGTAAAAAACAGTAACACCAAACAGGGTGTTAGATTTACAAGATGAAAGATATGAAAATAAGATTGCATGGTCATGGACACAAGTATTACCAAAAGCCTGGATTTTTATTAAACATTAGCAAAACCGCTAGCATAACGAGTCAGTTAGCTAAGTTGCCAGAGTCACACTTCAATTTCTAAGACACACATACACAAATAACGATAATAAACACACACGTGTAGTGTAAATTGTAAATTTAAGTACTGTATTTATCTGTTCTCCGCTAATATTGCACAGTCTTAGGATCAGCTGGTGTTGACGTTTTATGGTCTGCGCATGCCCAATAGGGATTTGTAGGATTATCTGGCACGTAGGAGAACTTTACAGAACACCGGCAGCAGCAGCTTTCAGAGGAGTGATGTGTGATTTGGATGTTGCAGTGCAATGCTACATATCCACATAACCTACCTACTAGAGCTGTGACTGATGCAGATGATTCCACTGGCTACTGTAGCTTCTCTGGAAGAGTTATGCATTCTCTCCAATGATGAGACGGCGCAGGATTTTGCAAGACAAATACCCCTTGTGATGAAATTGGAAAATATTTCAGCCTCAAAAGTTGCCTTTTGCCCCATAGTGACTGTTATGGCTGAAGCAAATATGTTGTGTTAATTCATGACATGGTATCCTGTGAATCTAGGTTGTTCATCACTGACCTGGTTTCTTCATTGTTTTCCCCAATCTGTGCTTCAGATGCCTTCATGAGTATTGGCACCCAGCCAAGGTGCGGACGGGCAGATATATATGCCTGTCCCATCACATCGCACGAGTTCAGGACCCCTGCATGGGTCTGTGAAAATTTTCAACCGATTCAGACAAAGCTTCACTGTGTTTGCGTTATAAGCATTTCTAAAAAAAGATTAGGTGCAATTGCTTTTTGCTTAAGTCAATTTGCACATTGTCAGTCACCCATTCTTGGGGATTATGTTTTTATGGCTATAAGCAATACCTACGTAAAGCTTCACAGATTAGAACAAAGGGCTTACTGTACGTGTTAGTGTGACATTATCATACTGTGTGTGTGTCTGTAAGGCATGAGACTCCAGTTTGCAGCTGGGATGAGCATGAAGTTCACTGAGTTCAGAGATGGCCGCTTTGTCAGGCTGCTGCCATGTAGGCCTTGCTCATGTCAGTGCACCCGATACAGCTATTTTTCCCCAGGATGCTGTAAAAAGGGACTCCTTCCTATGGGAAAACGTAGGTATGCCCAATTTATTTGGATGACACGATAATCTAGTACGCATCAATTAGAACAAAAGGGGTGTAGTTTTGCCAAGTTCATTAACATATACGACGTGCCCGTAAGGCATGCACCGCCAGTGCTTAGTGTATTATAGACAGCTGGGATTAGAGCAGGAAATGGGGAACATTCTCATCATTGAGTTCGCCCTATACTGTAGGGTGGCTGCTTTGTCTGTCTGCCTGCCTGCCCTGTGGTGTAGTGTGATGTGCACCCATGCGAGTCAGGCATGAGACCTGAGTACACAGTTTAAATGACAGCTGGGATTATAGCATGAAGTGAGCATTGTTCTCATCATTGACTTAGTTCGCACTATAACTGACTCCCTGGCCCCTAGTGGTGGTGTCTCTACCAACTACCAAGTACTGTCAGGCATAAGATGTGCACAGTTTTAGAGAACATCTGGTGTTGGTGAGCATTGCAATAACGTGAAACGAACAATCTGCATTATTGAGTTTGTACTGTAGGTGGCTGCTTTGGTCTGACTGCCTGCCATGTTGTAGTGTGGGTGTAGTGTGGTGCGTGTGCACCCATGCGAGTGCACCCGATGCTCGTTGGGGCAGATTAGGGTTGTCAGATTCCCAGCTGAGGAACGAGGTCAGAGGGGGCGGGCTGGGCTGGGCCGGGCGGAGGGTTAGTGGAGGACAGCAGCAGCGAAAGAGAGTGTGTAAAGAAGGCAGAGTAGAGAGACGGAGATGGGGGAGCGTTGCCCTGGGTCTCAAAACAATTGTGCAATGCAGGGGCCTGTTTCTCGAAAGCATCGTTGCTTATCAGTTAGTAACTTCGTAGGTAGCCAATGGGAAATTGCATTGCAACCAAGTGAGTTGCTAACTATGTTCAGCCTACAGTGCACAATGCACGCATAGAGTCACAATAGAACCCATAATCACATTTGAAATAGCGGTAAAGCATAGAATGTGCTTTTGAATATTTTCCTGCTTTTCCTGTGCTAGCCACTCGCATACACACACCCCTTGGAAAGCATGGTTGAGAAGGCCCCGGTTGGATGGCTTATGAGATTACAGTAAATATTACATTACATTACATCACATTATACTTGTCTGACGATTTTCCCAAAGCGACTTACTGTTATTTACACGGTATCGGTTACAGTCCCTGAAGGCTTGGCTGACAATTTTTCCAAAGTGACTTACAGTTATTTACACGGTATTGGTTACAGTCCTTGAAGGAGTTTGAGACCACTTAAGACCATTAAGACCCTAACCATTAGGCCACGGCTGGGCAACATGTGAGGGCGCTAGGGCTGTAACGATATTGTATCGAACCGAGAAATCGGGATACACAGAGTCACGATACTGTATCGTGATACAAGGAGGCAGTATCGTGATACGCCCTTTTAATGTTTTGATACCCATCAGCCCAGAAAACAACCACAGGATATGAAGTGATAGTGCTTCCAAGCATCATTATTATTATATAGAAACTTTTAAAAATTATTTGTAGCCTCTTGTAACCTTTTCTACCTATAACCTATCATAGTTTTTATTCATAAAGTTTATAATGTTGGCAAATGTGAAATCGTGGGGTGTATCGAACCGTAGGTCATGAATCGTGATACAAACCGAATTGTGAGTTGAGTGTATCGTTACAGCCCTAGAGGGCGCCACTGCAAGGTCTATGAGTGACATGAGTTACAAGCGTGTGAAGCAGAGCAGAGGGAGGAAACTGCGTGGGGGTGGATTGGAACAGTGTTGCCAGATTGGGCTGTTTCCCGCCCAGTTGGGCTGCTTAGGATGGCCTTGTGCGGGTAAAAATGGCATTTAACAGAAAAACCCGCCCAATTTTTGCCATAGATTTCAATAGAATTGGGCGGGATTTTATGCTTCTAGGCGGGTTTTGACCATTTTTTGGGCTGGAAATCATCAGCCTCATCTGGCAACCCTGGATTGGAAGGCTTCACCTGCTAGCGTGTGGCTCTCTGCCCTTCAACCTCCTGCAACCCTGACCTTGATACACTGCCAAACATTCACACCATCTGTGCTGTATAGAGTTGTACTTCCGTCATCATTACCCTCAATAACACTGTTAATTACGGTCATCAACAGAGCGTTCATTTCGGGTTATAAACTGACTTCAGGAAACGTCCCACCATGGTCGTTGCCGAGTTGTTGTGGATGAGTAGAGGTTGGAGAAAGTTCCTTGACTTGGTAAGAGACAGGTTTGTGTGTCTCGGGGCTAAAGGCTTAGCTGCACCTTTCACTAATCTCGTTAGCTAGTTTGCTGACTAAACACAGATGCCAGCTTGCCCTGAGGGATGCACACGCAGCTGCTAAATCCTCAGGTGTGTTGCACTCTGTCTTCAGCAGAGCAAAGCTTGACAGGCTTCAGGTGTATTCGTAGTCAGTGCATAGAACACTAGTGCTTGACACATCCGCTCTGCTCTCAAACAAGTCCTCCTTGTGTCCCACCTAACCAGGCGAATAGACTGGCCACGACGAGATTCGAGCGACAAGAGAATCGCGTCTGTGCAGCAAGAGCGATACGAGCGATTGAAGCGCGACTTCCAACCTTCCCATTGAATGTGGTGGCTGTTGGTAGGGGTGGGCGATATGGCAAAAATGTTGTATCACGATTCTTTAACATGAAATCACGATATCGATTTTTTATCACGATCTTCCATCCAAAAAATAAAAACAACAAAAAACAACTTTCATATACTTGCAATTTGTAATTTGCAGTCAATAAAATGTTAACACACTGATGATACTCTCATAAAGTGTACAAGTGGAATACAATAATGTAAAGAATAAAGTGAAGACAACAACACAACAACACAACGTCACTCTGATACTGATAATAAACATCTTCACTGCAAGACGATCTATACGATTTCTCCACTTTGGCAGATTCGAGACGATATTTTACTCAATATCGCGATTCACGATATAATATCGTCATATCGCCCACCCCTAGCTGTTGGCGAACCACGTCATAGCTAATTTGCACAATATTCCCAGGAGTTAAACTACAAACTGTCGCGAATCGCCTCTAGTCGCCCGAATCGCTTTTGTCGCGACTCAAGAAAGGGAGTCAATTACTTCCTTCGCTCGCCTCGCTCTGGTTGCGGTCGGTGTATTTGTGCGTTTACTTTCAAATTAATTTTGAAGTGTTCCATTTTTTTTTCCCGGCGTTCAATTTTGTTGCTAATGGCCTACCAAAACTCCCCACAGTTTCCCATTATTGTGTAATGGACCTATTACCACCCTGCTTCTCTCCTGGAAAATATCTGTGCAAGTGTTACATTTGACTGTAAGGTGCAAACAGATTCTTTCACACAAGTTCCTGTTTGGGATTGTGGCTTCGTTTGGAAATAAATTGTGTGTGTGTGTGTGTGTACGTGTGTGTGTGTGGGTGCGTGTGTGTAGGGAGAGGGAGGCGCATGGCATGGTCCGTCCAACACACTGTCCCGCTGGGCTAAGTGATGTTTTCCTCTCCTGTGGCGCTCCAATGACCTGTTTATGGCCCACGACAGGGTAGCGCACCAGGGGAGCTCGTAAAATAAAGTTGCTCTTCACAGGTGTGTTTGTGTGTGTGTTTGTGCGTGTGTGTGTGTGTGTGTGTGTGTGTGTGTGTGTGTGTGTGTGTGTGTGTGTGTGTGTGTGTGTGTGTGTGTGTGTGTGTGTGTGTGTGTGTGTGTGTGTGTGTGTGGAGAGAGAAAGCATTTGAGTGAGAATTAGTTTGTGTGTGCAGGCCAGTGCACTGTATACTTGTGCAAAAAACACACACACAACCGGCAGCATTGTTAGTCTTAGTCATGGCAAAATCTATGCCATTCTCACATTCTGCGCTGGTCCACTGTCAGACTTGTATGCAACCCACATGAGCTAGCATTGGCCTTGTTGAAAAGCCTTTTTTGTCCGACAGAGGTGCACAGAGTAGGCCCCGCCGTGGTAACAGGTTACAACGCTGGTGACCCAGGTTCGATTCCGGCTCTAATCATTAGCCGAACCTTCCCCCCCTCTCTCTCTCTCTCGGTATGTATTTCCTGTTCCTCTGTAACTGTCCTTTGACAATAAAGGCATAAAAAGCCCCCCAAATTTTTTTTTTTGAAGAAGTAGTGGGCCTGTCTTCCTGTATCCTGTAGGTTACATTCATTCAGACTCAAAGCTCACAAGAGTGAGTGTGGAAGGTTTATGTCAATATGAGCTACCTATGGGCTACCCTAGGGTTGTGTGTGTGTGTGGGGGGGGGTCGCCTGTGGCGTCGCCTGGAATTAAAATGGTGTGGCCTAAAATCTCTAGGTGTGAATAAAAGGAAAACTGATGAAAAATAATACTAATTATAAAATCATTCTAGATTATAATAAACATCTACAGATTCAATAGCATGCATTTCAGTTCAGTCAGTTCTTTTTTTTTTCTTTGAGTGCAAAAGGAGGGTATTGGGTCCCCTGAAATTTGGGATGACAAAATGGCCAAAATAGATTGGGAACCACTGCACTGGGGATTAGGGTTAGGGTTAGCGTTTGGGCCATGTTAACAGGTAGCTAATCTCGACGAAGCAGCCCATCTCAACTGAACGAGGGCTTCAGATATAAAGCACGCTCAACATAGAGTAGATTAGCTCTTTTTTAATGTGAGCAGTCTGCAACACCAACACAATTCATCCATCCACCCGTCTGATGAAAAACTGCTGCCGTCACGAGAAAAAAAAAATCCCTAGCCAGCCCAGGGTGGGCCAGGCCCTACAGCCCTAAACACTGCTGAGTTCTTCTCTCCTCCTCTCCTCTCCTCTGTAATTTGATTGTTTCTAAGTGCAGAATGATTGCTGTAATTATTGCACTGAAAGTGTGTTTTTTCTGTCTTCCACATATTGTTTTATATAATGACTGAGAATGTGGAGTTCTTGTTTTTCTTTTCTTTTTTTTTTGGGGGGGGGGGTTGCTTGGGTTGGCACAAGGTGGCTACTCATTGTTGATTGTAATTACTGTTACTGTATAATTACTGTTACTGTAAATGATGTTGAAATTGAATCAAACTACCTATTTGGCATTTAAAATAATCGCAGGGATGCCAAAGTGAAAAGTGTCATTTTATGGCACTGTGCTGTGATGTAGCAATTTATCATTTTTCCAGTGCCACAAACTGAGTTGGATTGGATGTTGTGCTTTTTGAGAGAGAGAGAGAGAGAGAGAGAGAGAGAGAGAGACACAACAGACAGCGAGACTGACTCCCACATGAGTCCCCGTCTGCTGCATCTGGACTGATGGGTTTTGATTTTTTTACACTCCGTCAGTCCCTGTGTGTCTTCCGCTGTGATTTGCCCTGCAATTATGGTCATGTGACGTGTGTCCCCCCCCCCATGTCAGGCCTCGTTTGCCATCTGCTTCTGGGTCTGAGTGCCTCCCTGCCTCCCTCTCTCCCTTTCTCACTGCACATTTCACCCAGTCACAGAAATGTCAATACAACACACACAAGAACACACGCACACACACGCACACGCACACACACACACACACACACACACACACACACACACACACACACACACACACACACACACACACATATTAAAACGAAAATAATTTTGCACTTGGTTACACAGACAGTGCATGTCTCCATCTTTCTCTCCATGCCTCTCCATGTCAATACTGCATGCCATGTTCAAGCACATTACTAGGCCACAGGAACATCAATTCCTAGAAACAGGGTGGTGCAACCACAGCTAATGTCACTATTTTGTGGATTAAATGATTTTGTGTTGTTTTTAGTGGATTATCTGAGAATAATCATTGCAGTACATTAATTAGCAATTACTAATTCATTTATGGGCATTAGCTGTGGTTGTACTTCTTGACGCCCTGAGCCCAAAACAACATAATTGACCCATGTCGCTTAGCCACAAAAACGTCAATACACACACGAACTACACAGACTAAAAAGATTGTACAGCATTTGCAGTCCATAACAGGCTACACCCGTCTCCAAAAGAGTTGTCGCCTATCCATCTGTTTGGAATAACAGCTAATAACCTGACTTTCAATTAATCACTTTGCTTCAGAAGTCACTCATATGAAAGCTACAACCCTCCCGAATGAAAATGTATGTACAAAAATAAATTTCATGCACCAAGGAAAGAATGACCCTTTTATGAACACAGACAGGGCAGATTTTCGATAGGCGACAAAACTTTTGTCTTGTGAACATAATGTGAAAATGAGCAGATAAGTCACATCAAAACACTTCAAATA
The DNA here is from genome assembly GCF_034702125.1 of Engraulis encrasicolus. Classification (NCBI taxonomy): domain Eukaryota; kingdom Metazoa; phylum Chordata; class Actinopteri; order Clupeiformes; family Engraulidae; genus Engraulis; species Engraulis encrasicolus. Next base: position 19,690,138 of record NC_085857.1, read on the forward strand.
CACAGATCGGGTGTCATACTTAATCACTGAATCACTCTCAACTCTCCAGAAAATCAACTTTGGCCTTAGGTGTATGTTTATGGTCATTGTAATCATGGAAAGCAACACAATGAAAAACAATGAAGATCAATGAGAGATGGTGACATATTCGCTATTCGTAGAGCAATACATGTTTAACTTCATGATTTAATCAATGATAAAAGCCCTCAAACACCAGCAGCATGCATGCAGCTCCTCATAAGAGCTGTATCCGTACCATGTTTCCATTACCATTAATGGGTAAATCTTTCTTTGGTGCATGAAATTTATTTTTGTACATACATTTTCATTCGGGAGGGTTGTAGCTTTCATATGAGTGACTTCTGAAGCCAAGTGATTAATTGAAAGTCAGGTTATTAGCTGTTATTCCAAACAGATGGATAGGCGACAACTCTTTTGGAGACGAGTGTAGTTCTCAGTTCTAAAACTAGATTGTTATCTGTCTGACTGTAGTCTGTCTCCCTCACTGCCTGTTAGTACCATATGTCCTGTACATGTCATTAAACCACTAAACGTTCGTACACAAGAGCACACACAAACACAGATTAAATAGACAGTACTTAATTCTACTGCCCATTGTTGTTCATGCGGCAAAATGTTGAATTTTGTTGTCTAACAGACCGTTTAGTCTGTCTGTCTCCCTTACTGACTGTTAGTATGTCCCAGCCTACACATGTCCTTTAGTCACAGAAACGTCAATAATACACACGCAAACACTCAAACTAAAAAGATTATACATCATTTTACAAACAATTATTAGCTAGTTTCTCAGTCCAAAAGCTAGATTTGTTGGAGCCTAGTCTGTATTTTAAGATACTAATGACTGCCTATTATTTTGGGGGGCCCCAGTATCTGGGCGTTGCAGAGAGGGAATAAAAAAACTGTCTTCAGAAGTTATTTTTCACGACAGAATGACACTTTGTTTCTTCTCAAGTGTGTGTGCTACACAATGATTGTTATGTGACAGAGGCACTGACTTTTATAGCTTTGCCAAGTCCCATCAAAGAGGAGCCCTGACGACTAACTACCTAGACATGTGCGACCATGTTGTCTGTTTGTTTAGGTAGTTTCTCATTTAAAAGGGTGGAAAAAAACATGGAAGGTGAGGTCATGATGAGAAGGTCTTTTGGAAGGCTGGCTGGCAGGTAGCGTTGCAACAATGTCGACCATCACTTTGTTGTCTGCTTGTTTAGGTAGCTTCTTGAAAGGGTTGAAAAAAAAAACATGGAAGGTGAGGTCAACAGAAGGTCTTTTGGCAGGCGGGCGACAATATTGCATCAACGGTGACTCAATGCTGTGGGCGGGTCGGGTGTAGGTGGTTTGCACAGCGTAATGGACCGTAGGTTGTGGATATGTTTTGTTTCAGAGGGTGACTGGCAGGGCTTTGTTGGTAGTGGGTGACTGACCCGTCTGAGATGCCTGGGAAAAATCACACTAATGACTTCTACTACTCTTGTGTAAGCCGCACTGCTGCCAAAAAAGAGGCCATGGCCCTTCGCTTTTTCCTTTTGTTTAATTAAGTAGATGTCCTCAGGCAAATAGCCCAAAATTATGTTCACATCAAGGACCTAGGTATGTCTGCTCCAAGAGCAATGCTTTTAAGTGATTACTGATGCATTCTTTTATTGTCTGTAAATGGGTGGGAGACGTGACGCCTTGTTTTTTCGTAACATTGGTTAAAAACCTACAAAACTGTTATTTTTCCTTTAAAAAACATATGTCAATGAAAGAAGATGTGGTACATTATGTTTCATATTAGTCTTAGATGAGAAGAAACATTTTTGTTAAGATGTATGTAAAGGTTTATATGTCAAATATCCTGCGGTGTGACTGTAACATTAATGAAACCTGGAATATAATATATATATATAAATCAACCAACAACATTTTGAATAATGTATGAAGCATTTGGCATGATTGCATAAATATTAACTTTATATTAAGATAAGTGAATGTGAAAAAAACTCAAGACAGTAATATTAACTACAAGTTCAATTTCGTAACACAAATTGTGTCCTGTGGGGTGACATGTATGTCAATGTTTGTGAATGGGCAGCTGCAAGGCCAACTACAAGGGTCTTAAAGACTGGCTCCTAAGCAGTCAGTACCTCAGTTATTGGAGAGTGCTGTGGAAGTTTAAGGTGACTCTTAACCTCTTAATATGTCTTCATATTGCAATCTTTCCGTCACGCAATGCTTAGGTTCATTTTATGGTGTCCTGTGGTGTGACTGCTCTTAAAATAGCCAAAAATTATGCTCACAGCAAGGACCTAGGTATGTCTGCTCCAAGAGCAATGCTTTTAAGTGATTACTGATGCATTCTCGTATTGCCTGTAAATATCGACGATAGTTATTTTCTGATATAGATATAGTTTTGTGGGTTTGTCCTAAGAATAACTCGTATATTTTTGTAGATAAACCCATCCTTGCTTCTTTTTCTCCCTCTTTTTTTCTTTTCTTCCATTAAGGAAATGTTCTTCCTTGCCGGCAAATAACCAGCCCAAAGGGAAATTATGCTCAGAACAAGGAAGTCATGTCTGCACCCCATAATAAATCTTGTTCAGTGATTACTGATGTATTCTCACATTAACTCTAAATATCGATGCAAGCATCTGATGGATTAATAACAATATTCTAGCTAATTTTATTTAACAATTGCTTTGTGGATGATTTCCAAGAATAACCAATATATTTGTTGTGGTGGTGTTGTATTGCAACTGTAGTATCTAGATAATAATCGGGGTTGTCCTGGGAAGCTATCTGGCATGATCTATTGCAGTCAAAGAAAGGTTAGTAGCTCCATGTTACGTTGACTGGAGATAGGTGGAGATCAATGGCCACAATTTGTCAGCGCTATTTGTCTCAAGGGTGTGTGGGGAGTGCATATGGTTTTTGAGTTAGCTTCCCAGTCTTTTCTAGGAACTGTCAATGTATCCTCTGGAGAGGACCTCATGAGATGGACATAGTTTGGAGTCAGCATGAGCTCTGGGCACCTTCACTCTGAGGCCTTCAGGCCTGTTTGACGTGAGGCCTCCCTTATGATGGAGATGTTGAGGGTCAGTAGAGGTGAAGGGAGTGAATGGGCCTCCCCATTGAGCATTTAGCCAACAACAGCCTCCTGCCAATAGCCCCTTCCTCTCTCTGGGGAAAGGCTGGCATGCAGGTCCTGTCAGGGCGGTGAGAAGAAGATTGACTGGTGTCTCGGACCTCAGGTGGGGAGGCTAGCGCTGTGCTGTTACTCTCTCAGGGTTTGGTACTCTGGACCACAGTTTGAGATTGGCTGCTTTAAAAGATGTATCTAGGCTGAAGATAAAATGAAAATGTGTTGCAACCCATTATGAAAGACATAGGGATTTAGGTATTTGCTTCATGGCACACACTGTTGTCTTTACTATACTGTATGTATATGTCTTCTTAAAAAGGTCCTCTGGGATTCTCTTTCAGATCCATCATCATGTTGACTTGTTGAGCCTTTGGGCCCTACACAAGCATGCCAGCTTTGACTTATTACCCAACAACATACTTTAAAATGCATCAATTTAGTGTATTTCCCCTTGTGCAGCAAGGTTGTTATTTCAAGGGTTTGGTCCATGTTAATTACCATCATCAGTGGAATTCACAGCATGGCACCGAGAAAAACTCACTTGAATCGCAATCAACATAATGGCTCAAAAACTACAGTGGAATTGAAACTAATAGAACAATGCATCCAAAGTTTACCTCGGTTAAGCCAGTGTGAAGTGGGTGGAGGCAGCAATGCAATGGTTTTCCACAATACCACTTGGTAATCACAGACCAGAACAGTCGCCGATCTAATGAGGAGTTTAATCTACTCATTTGAAGAAGTGGATGATGATTGTATATGAGGCTCACTCTTCTGTTGTCTTGTGGCTCCGCCCTTCCATGGCTATGTGATTTTCTGCAGTCTCATGCACAGAAAGTGAACAGGCGTAGTTTTATGACTTGTTTTTTTTAACAACCCCTTTCGTAAATTCTGCTTTTAAAGACACAAAGCCTCATACATTCTGTTTTCTCTTTTCTGTTTTCAGGTGAGCCAGGTGTTGCCAAAGGGGGGCACGTTGGAGAAAGGGACCAACCACTAGGTGAGTGTCTACCTTCTCCCTCCCCTGCATAGCCACCCGTTTCCAATCCATTTTTACACGACCCCCAGACAGGGTTGCCAGATGAGGCTGATGATTTCCAGCCCAAAAAATGCTCAAAACCCGCCTAGAAGCACAAAATCCCGCCCAATTCTATTGATGTCTATGGCAAAAATTGGGCGGGTTTTTCTGCTAAATGCCATTTTTACCCGCACACGGCCATCCTAAGCAGCCCAATTGGGCGGGAAACAGCCCAATCTGGCAACACTGCTCCCAGAGGGCATTGGGCCAGGTGTTGTAAAGATTATGTTGTAGAGGTACAATATAGAGCTGCATACTGCATGGTAATGGTAGTGTCCGTGCAGTTTGGTTAATATCCTCCGCCAAAGAGGTTATGTTTTTGGTCGCTTTGTTTGTCTGTCTGTCTGTCTGTCTGTCTGTCTGTCTGTCTGTCTGTCTGTCATAAACTATAGCAAACACACATGCATCTATGGTGCGCCACCTAGTGCGGCAGCAAGTCTGTTCAGCTCCAGCTGACGGACACCTTCATTTCCTTGGGGATTGAAAAAAGTCACTCTACTCTACTCTACTATACTGTACTCTATTCTACTTTACTCTACTCCACTCTATTCTATTCTACTTTATTCTACTCCACTCTATTTTATTCTACTCTACTCTACTCTACTCTACTCTATTCTTCCATTGGCCAGGGGTCCAGTTTGCAATCTCTGATTGTTCTCATTTTTTAATTATGTAATACACACAGCAGTGACAACAAAAGATAACTACATTTTGATTCTATCTCAAGGATACTGGGAGAACTTAAAGGACCAGTTCAGTCAGTTTCAATATGCTGTTGTATTGCTCACGCTACCCTTGACTTGTCAGTACCCAGAGATGCTACATTTTTCGGCTAAGCCCTTTCCGAGATATGAGCTATTCTAATGGGGGCAGTGTGTGTTTACAGTTTAAAAAAAAAAAAAAAACATAGGCCTACTCCAAATATTTTCCCATAAGGTACTGCTGTTTGCTAGTTGTCTGCTGATGTTGTATAACCTTTCGGATGTTTTTGGAAATAAATAAAAATGTTTTTTTATGTAAACAAAGCGCTGCTCCCATTACAATGACCAAGGTCTCAGAAAAGGCTGATGAAAAGTTTTAAAAAAACCCTCAGGTACTGACAAGTCCAGGGTAGTGTGATCATTACAACTGCATGTTGAAATTGACTGAACTGGTCCTTTAAGTTTTATCCCTGTTGATGAGGTCCCTGTTTCATGGAGCTTTGTGTTCATCCATTAGGCTTGGCCATGGTGAATGAATGACAATGAATGATGCCTTAAATATGTTTTCTGGGTTTTACGATCATTCCATCACCACACGGCGAGACAGAAGTGGAACTGTCTTGCAAATGGGTCTGACAAGTCAAGTCAAGTCAAGTCAAGTCAAGTCAAGTAGGTTTTATTGTCAATTTCTTTACATGCACTGGTCATACAAAGAATTTGAAATTACATTTCTTGCTTTCCCATACAGACATAGACTAATCTAGGTAAGGACATAGACAGTATAGACATAGACAGTACTTATACATGGACTTAAGACAGTATGGACATAGACAGTGCTCATACAGACATTTAAAGTGCAAGACTGGACAACAGAAGACTTGTAGAGGACATACATTAAGAGGTATTGTTGTGCTTTTGTGCTTTTCCTAAAAAAAGTCCTTTATAGCGTTCTGACATGGTAATAGTAGCATTTTGAAGAAAAATAAATATTAAAAAGGTCTGTCAAGTACACCAGCAGCAGTGTGTGTGTGTGTGTGTGTGTGTGTGTGTGTGTGTGTATGTGTGTGTATGTGTTTAGTGCAGGTAGAAGGTGCGGTGTGCGTCTGTGTGTGTGTTCGTGTGTCTGTGTGTGTGTGTGTGTGTGTGTGTGTGTGTCAGTGTGTGTCAGTGTGTGTATGTTTGGGTTTAGTGCAGAAAGTGCAGTGTGTTGGAGAGAAAGGCATGGAGAGAAAGATGGAGACATGCACTGTCTGTGTAACCAAGTGCAAAATAATTTTCGTTTCAATGTGTGTGTGTGTGTGTGTGTGTGTGTGTGTGTGTGTGTGTGTGTGTGTGTGTGTGTGTGTGTGTGTGTGTGTGTGTGTGTGTGTGTGTGTGTGTGTGTGTGTGCATGTTTTGAGTTAATGCAGGTTGAAAGTTGAGTCACAAGTATAGTAGTGCAGGTGGAATGTTCAATTGCAGATATGGTGGTGGGGGATGGGGGGGGGGGTTGTCAGTGGCCTTGCTGGCTAGAGGCTGACAGTGGAGGGAGAGTGGGCTGAGTGTTCAGCATCTTGATCGCTTGGTGCATTGTGCTGCTCGCCAGCCTGGTGGTACGGGAACGGAGGCGCCTGTACCTCTTTCCAGAGGGCAGGAGGCTGAACAGTTTGTGTGCAGGGTGGCTTGTGTCTTTGATGATCATCAGTGCTTTCCGGGTGAGGCGTGTGGTGTAAATGTCCTGCAGGGAGGGGAGTGGTACTCCAATGATCTTCTTCGCTGTGTTCACAACACGCTGGAGTGTCTTCCTGTTTTTCTCCGTGCAGCTTCCTCCCCACACTGTGATGCAGTTGGACACGACGCTCTCTATGGTTCCTCTGTAGAATGTTGTCATGATGGAGGGTGTAGCACTTGCCTTCTTTAGTTTGCGCAGGAAGTAGAGACGCTGATGGGCCTTCTTCGCCAGTGATGTAGTGTTGGTGGTCCAAGAGAGGTCGTCGCTGATGTGCACTCCAAGGAACTTGGGGCTGCTCACTCTCTCCACAGCATCGCCGTCGATGGTCAGTGGGTGGCAGTTGTTTTTTGGACCCTTTGAAAGTTGACAACAATCTCCTTGGTCTTGTTGACATTCAGCAGGAGGTTGTTGTCTTTGCACCATCTGGCCAGCAGGTCTACTTCTTCTCTGTAGAGTCTCATCGCCCTTGGTGATGAGGCCCACCAGTGTTGTATCATCCGCAAACTTCACTAGATGGTTAGTGCTGTGGGTCGTTGTGCAGTCGTGTGTCAGCAGCGTGAACAGCAGGGGGCTGAGAACACAACCTTGCGGAGCCCCCATGCTCAGGGTCAGGGTGCTTGAGGTGTTGTTCCCTACCCGTACTGCTTGTGGTCTTTGCATCAGGAAGTCCAGCAGCCAGTTGCAGAGGGAGGTGCTGAAACCTAGTTTGTCCAGTTTTCTGATGAGTTGTTGTGGTATTATGGTATTGAATGCTGAACTGAAGTCAATGAACAGCATTCTCACATATGAGTCTTTATTGTCCAAGTGGGTGAGGGCTGTATGGAGGGCAGAGCAAATTGCATCCTCCGTGGATCGCTTGGCTCGGTATGCGAACTGGTAGGGGTCTAGGGTGGGGGGTAGGGTGGCTTTGATGTGTGACAGGACTAGCCGTTCGAAGCACTTCATGATTATGGGCGTCAGTGCTACAGGACGGTAGTCCATTGAAGCATTGAAGGTGATGATTTCTTCGGCACAGGTATGATGGTAGCAGCTTTGAAAAGTGATGGGATGACTGCTTGCTCCAGAGAGATGTTAAAGATGTCTGTGAAGACATCCTTCAGCTCTTCTGCACAATCCTTCAACACTCGGCCTGGTATGTTGTCTGGGCCAGCTGCTTTGCGTGGTTTGATGGTGGCCAGTGTCCTCTTAACACTGGCAGAGGACAGGTAAAGGGGTTGATCATGGGGGGGAGGGGGAGTTTTCTGTGGGTGAGTGTCATTTTGTGCTTCAAAGCGGGCAAAGAAACTGTTCAGGTCGTTTAGCAGAGAGGTGTTGTTGTCACAGCTTCGTGGTGGAGGCTTATAGTCCGTGATGGCCTGTATGCCCTGCCACAGGCTCTGTGCATCTCTGCTGTCTTTGAAGTGTGTTGTTATTTTGTCTGAGTATTCCTTTTTTGCTTTCCTGATGCCCTGGGACAGGTTTGCCCTTGCTGTCTTTAGGCAGCAACCTTATATGTCTCAACCTTATATGTCTTACAATAGACAATATGGTTAATTGGACTATTTGTTTTGTTGCTACGTGGACCGCATAGCCTAATGTTTTGGAATTGTCTGCTGCCAGAATACTTGTATTGCTTTGTTGGATATATAGTGTCACATTGTTTTGAGCATGGATTGAATCATTTCAGGGTATTGTCTTGCAGAAACTGCATACAGCTGGACAATTTGATTTGACTGTCAGCATTTTCTTTTTTTTCCTTCCCAATTCTTAAAAGATAGTTCTTCAAATTCCATAATGGGAGGAGTAGACTTGCTGTTTTTTTTTTTGAAAACACAAAGCAAAGACGTTTTCTCTGAAACATCTGCTGTCACGTGTATGGCCATGCAGACAGCCCCAGAAGGGCGTTTGAAACATGTCCAATGCTTTTCCTGTGGTTCTCCCCACAATCTTGTAAACTTGATGGAAAAACAACTCTTTTTTCCTTATTCTGTGGTCAACTGTTTTTTTTTCTTAGATGGTTTGAGTAAGTTTGGGGCGGGGGTGACTTTACACAAGATTAAGTAGTCTGTTAGGATTTAATTTTGCTTGCCAAGACACTTTTTAAACTTTTGGAAGGCATCCCGCTGGGTAATCACAGCATCTCCGCCTCTCTCTCCCTTAGCTCATGAAGTTCTGGGGAAGAAATATCCCTGACCATTGTGGCGACTTTTCATAAGATTTATTGAACCTGGCTCAAACTCCAAGCTCCAAGGACACCCCGTCACTACCGCCACCACAAGACTGTCTATGTGTACTTGCTTAATTTGCACATCACATCTCTCTCTCTCTCTCTCTCTCTCTCTCTCTCTCTCTCTCTCTCTCTCTCTCTCTCTCTCTCTCTCTATCTCTTCGAAAGTTGGGAGAGAATGTGGTGCTTGAAGTTTCTCAAAACTCAATTTATTTCTCATTAAGATCATTGGATTAGAGCTTCAGTCAGTCCATGCATGCTCGCATAAGGAAACCTTTGCATAGGGTTGTAGTGGGGGGTGAAGAAGTCTTAAAGTGATACTGTCCCAGTTTTGGAAATAAGCTTATTTTACACCTTCCCTTGAGTTAAATAATAGGGTTTTACCGTTCTCCTTTACTTCCAACCGTTTTCTAGTTATGACAGTGCAAATTGTACCTCCAAGCTAACAGTTAACATTGAGTCCTATGAGACCAGTTAGCCGCGAGCTGGTCTCATAGGACTCAATGTTAACTGCTAGCATGGAGGTAAAATTTGCACTGCCAAACCCAGAGAACGGTTGAAAGTACAGGAGAATGGTAAAACCTTATTATTTAACTCAAGGGGAGGTGTAAAATAAGCTTATTTCTAGAAATGGGTCAGTATCACTTTAAAAACAGACTCAACCCACTTTTTAAATGTCTGAAATATCTTTAAAGACTTAATGTACATATCAATAGGGATTTGACACCTCATCGTTTATGCGCCAAATACGTCTTCTAGGGCTAGGCCAACCGTCCAAAAACCCACACCATCATGTAGTATATTTGAGGGGCCTTAAAAGCCAGTGGTCTTGTTCAGACTTGTTCCCAATGTGTACTTAACAAATCTTATTGCATACAGTCTGTTGACCTCTCTGTCATCACCACGGTCACAGTCATTGAAGTCTACCTCTGACATGCCTACTGCACTTTTGTTTATTTTGGAGCAAGTCAAGTCAAGTCAAGTAGGTTTTATTGTCAATTTCTTTACATGCACTGGTCATACAAAGAATTTGAAAATACATTTTACAAATTACAGCAGCATGGTGGCGTAAGCCTCCTGAGCCACCCCTGGATTCTTCATTGTTGGCTAAAATGTGCAGCAGTGAAAGAGTCGTTGACAAGCCTTCTGCTGCCTGAACTTTTTTTTGATGAGAAAAGCATCAGGCACTAGTAATTTGTGGCCTAGTATGCTGTATGATCATCCATCAACGCCGTATGCAAGGATCCTAGATGACTGACGTACTATCTGCTCCGATTACACGGCTTCATGTAGACTGCTTAGTCATGTAGACTGTTTGACAATGCACCTGGGAGGGAAGCAAAAGCTTCTGTCTGGGGAGGGGGAGTGGGTGGGGGTGCGCAATGTGGTGGACTAGTCTGTGACAGTGCAATTGAATCTCATTGTTGGCCAGGTGGCTCCAGGTTCAAATCAGTTCTGGGTAGGGCTGTAACGATACACTCAACTCACGATTCGGTTCGTATCACGATTTTTGACCTATGGTTCGATACACCCCACGATTTCTGAAATGTATCTCCACTGAAGTTTGGAAACACTATCACATCAAATCATAAGGTTGTTTTCTGGACTAATGGGTAATAAAACTTTGAAAGGGCGTATCACGATACTGCCTCCTTGTATCACGATACAATATCGTGACTCTGTGTATCACGATTTCTCGGTTCGATACAATATCGTTACAGCCCTAGTTCTGGGTCATATCCCAACCCCTTTACCATCTTACCCTCCCTGTTATTTCCTGTCCCACTCTTCTCTGTCATACTGCATCTCTTTACCTGTCATGAAAAAAAGCTCCAAAGCCTGAAACAGTACATTAATGAAGCCCCTTTTTTCTCCCACTCACCAGTAGGGATGTAAATAAAATCAAAATGTATTGATGTATCGGAAATATCGGCCAGCGATTTAATCGAATCGCATCGTATCGTGGGGTATTCCTAAGAATCGAAAAGAATCGAATCGCTGGCCCCTGTGCAATGCCCTAGCTCCATAACACAATAGTAGTGGAAAAGTAAGTGGAAAAAATCGAATCGAAACGAATCGTATCGTATCGTGGGGAATTCTTAAGTATCGAAAAAAAAATAGAATCCCTGATTTAAGAAATCGATACCGTATCGTATCGTCATGAAGGCTGTAATTTACACCCCTACTCACCAGCTCCCCCATGTTTTGCCGTATTTACTCAGATGTCTGGGATGTTTTGCATTAACCTCAAAGGCATCTGCTTTGCTTTGCTTTCTTGTGCTTTCCCTTAAATTGTGGCGGCAAGTGCTGATCTTGCAGTCTTCCCACAGCACAGCACTCTTAAGTGCTCGCAAAACAGCCTGAAACAGCTGCTACAGTAGGCACCTGCGATACTGCAGTGGTGCACGACAATGCAAAAAAAAAACCAAAAAACAATAAATAAATATACTAAGATTAGGGCTGTGCAATATACTGTATTGTATTGATATCGTGATATCAATATCATTATCAAGTAATATGAAATTTCATAATATTGATTTGAAACAATATTTTTGTCATTTGTCTAGTATACTGTCAAAAGGTCGGTTACGCTAAGAGCAATACATTCCTCTCCAATTGAGTGATTGCGAGCACAAAGCAGACTTGGTACCCAACACTCATGCAGAACACCAGTGACCCTCTCTGTGACTCTATGATCCTCCACTCCAACTGCTGAAGGGAGAGAAGATTGTGAATTGTTTAGCACAATTAATTAGTCTTTAAAAGAAATATAGTTTAAAACAGTGGTTCTCAACTGGAACAGTCTTGGGACCCACCATTTTCCAATCTTATTCAGTCGCGACCCAATTTTTTTAGCGATACTTGAATGACTGGTTGCACGCTACTATCGCGCATAAACATTCTGATTTTATCTATGACGACAGATGACACAAGTTTAATCGCCTATCAAAATAAAAGTTGTAAATTGTTGCAGGGAAAGTTGGATGTTTTTTTGCTTTTTTAGCGAATCAATGAATTATGATTTTTTTTTTTACACCATGGCTCTGCGACCCACCCATGACCCCTCCGCGACCCACTTTTGGGTCGCGACCCACCAGTTGAGAAACACTGGTCTAAAACTATCGTGATATCAATATTGACTGAAATAATCATGATATTGATTTTTCTCATAATCGAACTGCCCTAATTTAGATATAGTAGTGTCTTCTCTTCTCATGTGCATATTTGGGATCCTGCCAGCCTCCACTGCCGTCTTAGTCACATTTACAAATGTCTCCAGGCTCTGCTTACGTAACCGTCTGAGATCTCTGCCCCTGTGTGTCCGTGCAGTATGGTACGCGTACATCGGTTTGGCACTTATGCATGATGACAGCAGCCAAGCTCGCTTAGCGTGTGTGTGACTGTGGCTGGGTATATTCTGTGCCGCTTGCAGCTTTGGCCAGGCCCAGGACAAAGTCATCTGAAAGGGCTTGGGATGTACCGATCGGTATCGGCATCGGCCTGATACTTGCTCATTGTACTATACCAGGCATCGACAAGGCGATCGCATAAAACAAGGCAACATCTTGTGACGTTCTGTTAACTTGAAAGCAGTATGGGAAAAAGCGCGTTCTAACATTAAAATATACATTGAAATGGAAAATCAACTAAATATCACAGGTGGAAAATACAAGGTTACGCATTTATTTTCATTGTATGTTGAGGGTATAGGTATCGGTATCTGTATTCTGTATCGGCAAAATGCAGAAATGAATGTACTCGTACACGCATCGGATTTCAAAAAAGGTAGTATCGTGCATGCATCCCTTGTAAGGGCTCCCCTCCCCAATGCGTACAATGCACTAAGGACCCAGTTCTTGGGGCCTCCATCTTCCTGGTTCCAGGACAACTGACCCACTTGTCCCCTTTTGTGGCATGCAAACGCCCAGCTGCTACTGGCTATGGCAGAAGACCAACAGCAACAACAACAACAACAGTAACCCAGCCTGGTGCCGCTGACGTGGCCTACAGTGTCATATCTCACTGGGCAGCTCGGCTCCGACCTTCACACCCAGCCAGACAGGGGCGTAGCAGCAAATTGGGGGCCCTATGTACAATCAGGCAAGGCAAGGCAAGTTTATTTATATAGCGCATTTCATACAGGTGTACAGGTGCAACTCAATGTGCTTCACAAAGTTAACAAATATAAATGAAAGGAAACAGGGAAGAAAGAAGGAAATAAATTAGAGTCAAAAAACATTTAAAACATTAAGATAAAACACAAGGTAAAAATAATAATAAAATAAAATAAAACAAATTAAATAAACATACAAATAAAAAAATAATAATAAATTTAAGCTTGGGGAAAGCATCTGAGAACAGCTTTGTCAATCAGCTCCAATGGACGCCCCCAGCCATACGTGTACATACATCAGACATGGTGTGGGGCCCCTACATGGGGCCCTGGTGACTCAGTCACACTTTACCCTCCTGTACGACACCCCTGCACCCACCCACTCCCTTGACCGCAAGCGTACTGTATACAGAGACATGTGGGCAAGCCACAAACCCACGTGCAGACGCACACAGTGCATACAGACACATAGGCATCACACACACACACACACACACACACACACACACACACACACACACACACACACACACACACACACACACACACACACACACACACACACACACACACACACACACACACACACACACACACACAAAGATACATACTGTGAATGCATGCACACATGGAAATATTCTACTATATAGTCACACGTTGTAGACACACACACACACACACACACACACACACACACACACACACACACACACACACACACACACACACACACACACACACACACACACACACACACACACACATTCTATGGTTATACCACTTTATGCACTGTGATTTCCACCCCCTCATTTTATCACATCAGAGGTTTTAACATTGAATCTCCTAATTTCACATACCAAAACGTTCCGCTCGTCACACTCTGTGGAATAAATACTATTTCGGTGGCTTCCAATGGTTTATAGTAGCCTGACAAAAAGCAGCTATTGCTAGGTATTATTCGCCGAGTCCCATGGAAAAGAGGGATTTTTATGGTGTTATTTTACATGCTAATCCAATGGAGAATTTACGCATCAGAGCCTGGATTGATAAACGACATTTCAAGATTTGTTTCTAAGCCCCTTCTTTCATTACTCAACGGCATGATCCACAAATTATTTTTCATTTGCTGGAGTGATGCCCAAATTTCTAGAGAAAAAGTAAGTAAGGGGAACTGATGTTTTTCACGTCTGACTGTCACTATTTTTTTTACCCTCATCCCATACCCTACATGTCCCTATATGTTTCTCTCTCTCCTCCGTTTTCTATCTCTCTTTTTTGGCCTTGCCATTCTTTTTCTCTCCATCTCCATATCCATCTCTCTCTCTCTCTCTCTCTCTCTCTCTCTCTCTCTCTCTCTCTCTCTCTCTTTTTCTCTCCATCTCCATCTCTCTCTCTCTCTCTCTCTCTCTCTCTCTCTCTCTCTCTCTCTCTCTCTCTCTCTCTCTCTCTGTCACACACAGTCTCTGCATTTCGCTCTTGCTCCCCTCTCTCTCTCTCTCTCTCTGTCTCTCTCTCTCTGTCGCTCTCTCCTTCCATCCCTCTTTCTCTCGCCTTCCATCCGTCTCTCTCTCCTTCTCTCCTCTACTCATGGCAGTGTGAATAATGTATTCCATTCCTGTGAGGCAGCGTTATGTGACTAATGTCTGAGAGAGAGAGAGAGAGAGAGAGAGAGAGAGAGAGAGAGAGAGAGAGAGAGAGGGACAGGACAGGAGACAGAGCAGAGGCATGGCATGCGGCCGCAGCCAGCCCGCAGGGGTGAGGGCATGGGCGTTTTAGGGAGAGGAACGGTAGTACTAGTGGCCAGTCGTCCATTGAAAATCCCTCAGAGAAAATAAAAGCAGAACATTGGATGGACGCTGTGGAGAGGCCTGCTAAAGCTCTTTTATATCTGTGGTCAGAGGTGCCGACAGGGCACAGTTGCCCCGGGCCCAGGGAAAGAGGGGGCCCAGAAGTGGCTCCTCATTACATTATATCTATTGGGCTGGGGGGCCCCGTCAGATGACTTTGTCCTGGGCCCGGCCAAAGCTGCCAGCGGCCCTGTCTGTGGTGACTACACTGTTGGAGTATTTTGAGGGCGTTTTTAAGAAGAGGTGGCCACTCTTCACTGAAAAGGCCTCCGAGAGAATAAAACAGAACACCAGGGATGCTGTAGCAAGACCTGGTAAAGCCCTTTACACTGTGCGTATGTGTGGTGAGTGACGACACAGTTGGACTATTCCAGCTCTCCTTTCGTTCTTTCTCTTTTTCATTTGCTATTTCTCTCTCCCACTCTCTCTCACACGATGCACACCCTCTCTTTCTCTCTCGCGCTCTCTCACTCTGCCTGTCTCTCATACAGTCTCTGCCCCCTCTCTTTCTCTTTCTCTTTCTCTTTCTAGTTCTCTCCCTCTCTCTCTCTCTCTCTCTCTCTCTCTCTCTCTACCCCTCTCCCCTCTCCCTCCCCCTTCTAAATACACATGTGGTCGTGTTCTGTAATTGGCCGCTCATTGAAGGTTTCTCATTTTGGCTACATTATGTCAACATCATCATTGTCATCTCTTGCTATTATTACATTGTTGTGAAATGTTAAAAAACTTGTCAGAATGCATCAGCCTCAACTACTCGTTGAGCTCATGTTTTAGAAACTTTGATGGTCTCGGTAGCCCTTGGTGACCCTGACAACAAAAACAGAATGTTTTGTTTTTTTCTCTTTAGTATTACTATTCTGCCCAGGGCCAGATTAATGCACAGTCTAGATATGGCTACAGCCTAGGGGCCCCCACCAGCCAGGGCCCCCCTGTTTGGTATTTCACAGATGCAGCAATAAAACATTAATGTCTTGTTAATAATCCGCTGTATAGATGGCAGACTTAATTAATAGCTTGGAATTATGACACTTGTGTAAAAAAACAAAATCGGAGGGCCAATTGTACCTTGTGTACTTTTTAGTGGCAACAGTAGGGCATGTATTGTCTATGTGTTATTGGGTGAATCCCATTACACCCCTTAGCCCTACGCCGTTCCCCTTTGCCTCCGTTTTGCGCGTCCACGTGTGGGGTAGTGGCATCACGATTCACATTCAGACAGATGGGTAGGGGTACGGAAAAGGGCTTCCAACCCCTTCACGCGGAGATTTTTCGACACCAGACTCCGTGACGGAGGGCTTCGACAGGTTTCCCTGAATGCATTGCGAATTCATTTAAAAATTGGCGACAAGCCACGGCACCCACAACAGCACACAAGTTTAAGTATTTTCGGCGCAATTGACGGTTTTAAAGTGGGAATAATTATTCCATTGCACTAAGTTTAACATTGTCCTAATGTGTGATGGCCTTTTTCTCCGTGAAACACACATGAAAAAAATCGCTATTAACGTCAACCTAATGCATGGAATTAGTGACAGCTGTCAGTGTCATTCCATGATTGTCGAAGGGGTATCCCAATTCGTAGCGGTTGCGTTTCAAGCCCTGCACCTTACAGCTTCGTTGGAAAGCATGAGGGGCATGGGGAAGGCGCAGGGGTAGGGGTAGAGATTAGTAATGGGAAAGGCCCTAAATGTGTGTTTGTTTTGAAGCTCCCTGCCCAGGGACCACAGATGTAAAATAGCTTTTTTAGCTAACTCTGGTACAAGAACTGTCTTGTACAGTACATGGCCCCTGTCAAATAAACTAAACGAAAGTATTTCAACCTGTAGCCTAGGGGCCCCGGGCCATCTTAATCAAGCCCCGATTCTGCCAACCACTGTAGTGTTGGCATTGTAGTGGGCTGCTAAATTGCTGAGGTAAATCCCGCTCCAGTCACAGTCCTTTGTTTATGGGCATATTGTTACAATTTTAGCGGAACGGGCAACACAAAAAGGTTTTACCCTAGCTCTGGTTCAAATAACGTTTTTCTTTTTTTCAGTGTTTAAAGTCACTCTGCCATGGATATGGGAAAGCGAAACAAAAAGCAGATTTCTTGAAACCCGTTATGTAAACTTTCCTGAAGGCGCATGTACGTACAGTACGCCTTGGCCTACTGTAGATTCTTGAAGCCAGAGCCATGCTGAGGAACTGCCAGGTTTGCGTATGAGCGAAACTAAAGATTGATTTGAGGAACTGCGGTGAGCCGTTCACAGACTCTTGTGAGAAACAGGTGTGGGGAGCATCAGATGAAGATGTAAGAAATGTGGGGCACACTCAAGTAGTTAATCATCTGTACTTCAAAGCCTCATGACAACCTGACAGAAGGTTCAGAAACCCCTAGTCGCTTCAAATGGACATTTCTCCCAGTGCATTATAGAGTTGGTCCTTGAGAAGTGCATTGGGAGCTATTTGAGTTCCAAAAGCAGTTAAGGTGTATTCAACAAGTGGCCTCCTTGGTGCTTAAATCCATTTCGTCCCTCAAGAGACAT
Source organism: Engraulis encrasicolus (assembly GCF_034702125.1). NCBI lineage: Eukaryota > Metazoa > Chordata > Actinopteri > Clupeiformes > Engraulidae > Engraulis > Engraulis encrasicolus. Next base: position 19,707,462 of record NC_085857.1, read on the forward strand.
TTTGGGTTATGGTCTAAGTTTCTTGGTAAAGTATCACTCCTACTTAGTGGCCTTTTGCTGATATTCGCCTCCTTTCTGTGGTACTGAGCCGCTGCTAAAACTTGCCAGACTTACCGCACCCGCACCATAGTCTGTGGAGAGTTTACTGTAGAGATGGGATTTATGGCTCTTTAGCGGGATCCGGATCTTAGTGGCTCGTTCCTTTCAAAGAGCCGTTCAAAAAACTGGCTCTTTTGGCTCTTTTTAAAGTTATTTATTCAGTGTTTAGAATGTAATATTTTGACTCCACCTCAAGGTAATTTTGTCCAAACAACAACTGATTATTCTCCTGCTTCTAAAGACCGTTTTTGCCACTCTTTAAGGCAAACAATTGTGTTTTTTCCCAAATTTAATTACTCTGGTCGAGGTCACGTGCTTAAAATGAATGAAAAATGAACGAAATAACAGTCGAGTGGCTCCCCCAGCTGTGATCCGGTTCCCATCGTTCACTTCAGGGAGCCGTTCAAAAGAACCGGCTCGTTCGTGAACGACACACCTCTAGTTTACTGCTCACCTCGTTCGTCGAAAACATTGTTGCTAAGTTACCATGGCAAGCCTCCAGCTGTGGCTTTTCTTTTTGTGGTGCATGGTTCACCTTTAACAAAAAAAAGTGTGTCTCAATGGGGCATCGAGCTGGCTGCCTGGTGAAAACATTCTTTGTCTATCAAAGTCCTGAGAGGCGTTTCGGGTCACTGGATCTAGAGTGGAGAGGGTGAGTCGTGGAGTAGCAGGCCAGGCAGAAGTGAAGTGAAGTGTTGTCGATTGAAAAATAGTTTTGGAGTAAGTTTTGATTGATTTTTTTCATAGTTACACGCAAATTCACACAAATTGATGTATCTCTATCAGCTTGATATTGTAGCCAGGGCCGCTGACAGCTTTGGCTGGGCCCGGGACAAAGTCTTCTGAAAGGCCGCCCCACCCAACACATATAATGGAATGAGGACCCAGTTTGAGCCCCCCCTTCTACCTGGGCCAGGGACAACAGACCCCTTTTCCCCCCTCTGTCAGCATCCCTGATTGTAGCCATTGATGTCCAAACCAGAGGCCACTTTGTGGAGTGTCATACATTTATAAAGTGTCGTAAATTGGAAGCTGATTTGTTTTTATTGGTGTGTGTGTGGCCTACATTTTCCTGGGTAAAAGACATTCACTCAGTCATCTCAGTGTCGCTGGCCTGTCACCCACATTGCAATTGCATAAGCTGTGCTCCTTTGGTCCTGGCTCTCTCCAACCAACTGTTCTATGTTCTGCACGTTATGTTACAATATTGTATGCCTACATTTTGAAGATGGTCCTGTAGCATTTCCACACAGCACACCGTAGCGCAGAAGGAAGAGCAGGAAGATAAATGGCTCTGGATCATCTTTCATCTCCCAACACCCCCACCAGCCTCTCTGCACACCACAGCACATCTTGGCCCCTCTGACCAGGGCTGACGTCTCCTCTTGTCTTTCTCCTTCAACTGGCCTACGATCTGCACATTACGTTACAGTACTGTACACCTACATTTTGAACATGGTGTGGTGTGGAGATTATACAGGACCATCTTCCAACACCCCCACCACCCTCTCTGCACACCACACCGCATCTTGGCCCCTCTGACCCGGGCTGACGTCTCCTCTCGTCTTGGGTCTCCTCCTACATTTTGAACATGGTCCTGTAGAACAGCGTTTCCCAACCTATGGGTCGGGACCCAACCTCTGGGTCACCAAAGATCCACAGTGGGTCGCGAAGCCCTCTTGATTTTAAGGGGTTTATTTTTAATACCATATATAGCCCACGTTGAATAAATGACAAAGCATTTAAACTAACATAAGTATAGAATCAACAACATATCAGTGATACATTGAAGTAGTTATTCTATGTTTGACTGGAGACAAATTGAGGAATAAATTGATAACTAATGAGTTTTCGCAGGAAACAGAGTATCATGTGACTCCCTCTCGTGCAGGTGCTCGCGCGATTGGGTCACCAAAGCTTACAGAGGTAAAAATGTGGGTCCCTGAAGAAAAAGGTTGGGAACCACTGATATAGAATATCCACACCACACCACACCATCTCCCATCTCCCATCTCCCAACACTCCCTCCACCCTCTCTCCACACACCACACCGCATCTTGGCCCCTCTGACCTGGGCTGACGTCTCCTCTCGTCTTGGGTCTCCTCCGACCTAACCCCCCACCCTCTCTCCACGCCACACCGCATCGTGGACCCTCCGACCCAGGCTGACATCTCATTTGGTCCTGGGTCCTCTCCAACTGGCCTGTGATTTGCACATGACCAGGGCCCTAAATTAACTTTTTTCATCACCAGCCATAATGGCTGTTAATCTTACTAGCCAAACACACACTCACTAATGGGTCAAAGTGGCTCGTAAGTTGGTCTTTTCTACCAGTCAAACTGAAATTTCACCAGCATTTGGCCGGTTGGCCGGTGTTAATTTAGAGCCCTGCATACATTACGTTACAGTACTGAACACCTACATTTTGAACATGGGTCCTGTAGAATCTCTACACCACACCGCATCTTGGCCCCTCTGACCCGGGCTGACGTCTCCTCTGCTCCTGGGTCTCCTCCAGCTGGTTCTGCTCTCTAATCACTGGGGCTTTTCACTCAGTCAGGATCTTATCTCGTGAAAACAAACGATGCGTGGAACCTGGAGCTTTGCCCAAATACAGCCCTGCACACACACGCACGCACGCACGCACGCACGCACGCACGCACGCACGCACGCACGCACGCACGCACGCACACACACACACACACACACTCACACACACACACACACACACACACACACACACACACACACACGTGTGGGAGTGTGCACACATGCACAGACACAGGCACACAGACGCAGACACACAGAACTCCTCATTTTTTCTTGCACGCTCTTTCTGGCTCTGTCAGACTTCTGCTTGTTCTCTTTCTCCCTCACTCACTTGCATTCTCTCTCTCTCTCTCTCTCTCTCTCTCTCTCTCTCTCTCTCTCTCTCTCTCTCTCTCTCTCTCTCTCTCATCCTCCCCTTATGTCTTCAACTGTCTCTCTCTTTCTCTCTCTCTCTCTCTCTCTCTCTCTCTCTCTCTCTCTCTCTCTCTCTCTCTCTCT